>NW_027179439.1:0-35730 GCF_036669935.1 Montipora foliosa | reverse complement strand
GGGGGTTTTTTTTCATTTGTTTTCCAGGCTGCTAGGCAAGCAAGTTCATTAAGAACGTTAACAAATCGGCTAATTTTCCAGGGTGTTCAGATAGCTCAGTGGATAGAGCAATGTCCCAAATAATCCAGGTGTTCTAATGTTCACCTACCCCGCCGTAGGTTCACGTTCATGGTTCATGTTAACTAGAAAAAGGGACCTTGGGGTGGCCCTAGTTGGTTGGTCTATGGTTAATAATTAACTGATGAAATGTTCCTCTCTCCACAGTCCGCCCGCTCAAACTGCACAGTAACCCTCTACTCAACAATGGAACTCTGGTCATGGATTCGACACCGCACCTTGGTCAGCGCAACATCGACCTTCAACAACACAACACACAACAACAACCAACAACTGATGGAATGGTCAACAATGGTCAACAATGGTCAACAATGGTCAATTGGAAACTGTCACTCTACCACATTGGAACGCCTGGAAGTTTCGTTTTATTGGAAAATCAAACTCTTGTGCTAACCGAAGATGCGAGAAATTTCCAAAGAAACAGGCCTAATGGTCGCGCTTGCCTTAACGTTCCCAAAATAATTGTTTTTCTCCGTTCTCTGTCAAGTTATGGCCGCCCCCGCGTATGCCCAATTCTCGGTGCAGAGGACAAGTTCTAAATTGAAATCGCGTTTCGCTTGCCAGAGGCCTGACCGTGGAACATTGTTCAGCTGTCGTTTCAAGTTCACTTCTCAACTCTCGAGCCTTGCAAAGTTACTAAAGGAAAAGCGCGCAGCATCTTGGAGCCATTGCTCATGAACCTCACCCTCGCCTCTACGCCTCTGTCAAGTTTCAACTTCATAACGTTTACCTTGGCGCCTTACCGTAGAACTAAATGCTTCAGGTTAGCCAGTTGCAACCGCCAAAACTGCTCAAAAACATGCTTGTGATCAGAAAGCCGTAAATCGCCCTAGAAAAGGTCAAAGACCGATGTAAAACAATCAAGGCATAGCTAAGACATGCAGGCATGACCACAGTAAAAAGGTTGAAATGATATTAATACAGAGCACAGATATGCACATTGAACTTGCGTCAAAGATCCAATATGGCGCCTATTTATGCACACGTCATGCAACATTCAAACTCCGTAGCCCAAAAAAACGCCCAGATCTCCAACAAGCAAGTTGCGCGTGCATGTCTGTTGCTCGACGTCTGGCGTGAAGGCCGTAATCGATCTTTCTAACTATTTATAAACAACAGCGCATTGAAGCCAGCAATCTTTTAATGGTCAGCGGCAAAAAAGTAACCGCCCTCTTATTTATACCGGCGTTGAGGAGAATTTTTTTTTAACGCGCGAACGGACTGGAGAACAGGCCACATTAGCGCGCCACACCATCGCGCGCGCACTTTCTCTCCTCCACACCATTGGCTTGGCTTTTGTCTTTAAATAAAGGTCAGTTTTACCCAGAGAAAGCCAATTTTTCTTATCTGCAATGACTGAAACTATTGCAAAAATCCATGAGCACACAGAAAACACGCACTGACGCACGCCTTTCTCCCATCAAACAACACGTCCAACACCATTGGCTTGGCTTTTGTCTTTAAATAAAGGTCAGTTTTACCCAGAGAAAGCCAATTTTCTTATCTGCAATGACTGAAACTATTGCAAAATCCATGAGCACACAGAACAACCGCACTGACGCACGCCTTTCTCCACTCAAACAACACGTCCAACCCTTGGCTTGGCTTTTGTCTTTAAATAAGGTCAGTTTTACCCCAGAGAAAGCCAATTTCTTATCTGCAATGACTGAAACTATTGCAACAATCCATGAGCACACAGAAACACACGCACTGACGCACGCCTTTCTCCACTCAAACAACACGTCCAACACCATTGGCTGGCTTTTGTCTTTAAATAAAGGGTCAGTTTTACCCCAGAGAAAGCCAATTTTCTTATCTGCAATGACTGAAACTATTGCAAAATCCATGAGCACACAGAAAACACGCACTGACGCACGCCTTTCTCCACTCAAACAACACGTCCAACACCATTGGCTTGGCTTTTGTCTTTAAATAAGGTCAGTTTTACCCAGAGAAAGCCAATTTTCTTATCTGCATGACTTGAAAAATATATATATATATACATAAAACGAGAGTTGTTCTCAGGCTCTTTGCAATTGTCCTAATTCAAGGATGCAAATAAACGGCTATGAACTTCAGTTGTTGGGCTAGCTCAGTGGTAAACAGAGTGGAATGGTAACGCAGAGGTTGCAGGTTCGAGTCCCAGGCCAGAGTAAACGATTTCTTTTTTTTCGCATTAACTTCGGCAAGAAACTACTTGAAATCTTGTAACTAAAGGTGTAAAGCATTGCACTGGATTGCGTAGTTGTGTGGTAACACCAACGCCTTGTGTTCCCGAGGTCCGAGGTTCAAATCCCAGTGAAGACGGGGTTTTTTTCATTTGTTTTCCAGGCTGCTAGGCAAGCAAGTTCATTAAGAACGTTAACAAATCGGCTAATTTTCCAGGGTGTTCAGATAGCTCAGTGGATAGAGCAATGTCCCAAATAAATCCAGGTGTTCTAGATGTTCACCTACCCCGCCGTAGGTTCACGTTCATGGTTCATGTTAACTAGAAAAAGGGACCTTGGGGTGGCCCTAGTGGGTTGGTCTATGGTTAATAATTAACTGATGAAATGTTCCTCTCTCCACAGTCGCCCGCTCAAACTGCACAGTACCCTCTACTCAACAATGGAACTCTGGTCATGGATTCGACACCGCACCTTGGTCAGCGCAACATCGACCTTCAACAACAACAACAACAACAACAACAACAACAACTGATGGAATGGTCAACAATGGTCAACAATGGTCAACAATGGTCAATTGGAAACTGTCACTCTACCACATTGGAACGCCTGGAAGTTTCGTTTTATTGGAAAATCAAACTCTTGTGCTAACCGAAGATGCGAGAAATTTCCAAAGAAACAGGCCTAATGGTCGCGCTTGCCTTAACGTTCCCAAAATAATTGGTTTCTCCGTTCTCTGTCAAGTTATGGCCGCCCCCGCGTATGCCCAATTCTCGGTGCAGAGGACAAGTTCTAAATTGAAATCGCGTTCGCTTGCCAGAGGCCTGACCGTGGAACAGTGTTCAGCTGTCGTTAAAAGTTCACTTCTCATCTCTCGAGCCGTGCTAAGTTACTAAAGGAAAAGCGCGCAGCATCTTGGAGCTATTGCTCATGAACCTCGCCCTCGCCTCTACGCCTCTGTCCAGTTTCAACTTCATAACGTTTTACCTTGGCGCCTTACCGTAGAACTAAATGCTTCAGGTTAGCCAGTTGCAACCGCCAAAACTGCTCAAAAAACATGCTTGTGATCAGAAAGCCGTAAATCGCCCTAGAAAAGGTCAAAGACCGATGTAAAACAAGCAAGGCATAGCTAAGACATGCAGGCATGACCACAGTAAAAAGGTTGAAAAGATATTAAAACCGAGCCCAGATATGCACATTTGAACTTGCGTCAAAGATCCAATATGGCGCCTAATTTATGCACACGTCATGCAACATTCAAACTCCGTCATCGAAAAACGCCCAGATCTCCAACAAGCAAGTTGCGCGTGCATGTCTGTTTGCTCGACGTCTGGCGTAAAGGCAGTAATCGATCTTTCTATTTATTTTTAAACAACTGCGCATTGAATCCAGCAATCTTTTAATGGTCAGCGGCAAAAAAGTACCGCCCTCTTATTTATACCGCGCTTGAGGAGAATTTGTTTTTAACGCGCGAACGGACTGGAGAACAGGCCACATTAGCGCGCCACCACATCGCGCGCGCACTTTCCCCTCTCCTCCAACACCATTGGCTTGGCTTTTGTCTTTAAATAAAGGTCAGTTTTACCCAGAGAAAGCCAATTTTCTTATCTGCAATGACTGAAACTATTGCAAAATCCATGAGCACACAGAAAACACGCACTGACGCACGCCTTTCCCCCATCAAACAACACGTCCAACACCATTGGCTTGGCTTTTGTCTTTAAATAAAGGTCAGTTTTACCCAGAGAAAGCCAATTTTCTTATCTGCAATGACTGAAACTATTGCAAAATCCATGAGCACACAGAGAAACACGCACTGACGCACGCCTTTCTCCCATCAAACAACACGTCCAACACCATTGGCTTGTCTTTTGTCTTTAAATAAAGGTCAGTTTTACCCAGAGAAAGCCAATTTTTCTTATCTGCAATGACTTGAAAAAATATATATATATACATAAAACGAGAGTTGTTCTCAGGCTCTTTGCAATTGTCTAATTCAAGGATGCAAATAAACGGCTATGAACTTCAGTTGTTGGGCTAGCTCAGTGGTAAACAGAGTGAATGGTAACGCAGAGGTTGCAGGTTCGAGTCCCAGGCCAGAGTAAACGATTTCTTTTTTTCGCATTAACTTCGGCAAGAAACTACTTGAAATCTTGTAACTAAAGGTGTAAAGCATTGCACTGGATTGCGTAGTTGTGTGGTAACACCAACGCCTTGTGTTCCCGAGGTCCGAGGTTCAAATCCCAGTGAAGACGGGGGTTTTTTTCATTTGTTTTCCAGGCTGCTAGGCAAGCAAGTTCATTAAGAACGTTAACAAATCGGCTAATTTTCCAGGGTGTTCAGATAGCTCAGTGGATAGAGCAATGTCCCAATAAATCCAGGTGTTCTAGATGTTCACCTACCCCGCCGTGGGTTCTCGATCATGGTTCATGTTAGCTAGAAAAAGGGACAGTGGTGTGGCCCTAGTGGTTGGTCTATGGTTAATAATTAACTGATGAAATGTTCCTCTCTCCACAGTCGCCCGCTCAAACTGCACAGTACCCTCTACTCAACAATGGAACTCTGGTCATGGATTCGACACCGCACCTTGGTCAGCGCAACATCGACCTTCAACAACAACAACAACAACACAACAACAACAACTGATGGAATGGTCAACAATGGTCAACAATGGTCAACAATGGTCAATTGGAAACTGTCACTCTACCACATTGGAACGCCTGGAAGTTCGTTTTATTGGAAAATCAAACTCTTGTGCTAACCGAAGATGCGAGAAATTTCCAAAGAAACAGGCCTAATGGTCGCGCTTGCCTTAACGTTCCCAAAATAATTGGTTTCTCCGTTCTCTGTCAAGTTATGGCCGCCCCCGCGTATGCCCAATTCTCGGTGCAGAGGACAAGTTCTAAATTGAAATCGCGTTCGCTTGCCAGAGGCCTGACCGTGGAACATTGTTCAGCTGTCGTTTCAAGTTCACTTCTCAACTCTCGAGCCTTGCAAAGTTACTAAAGGAAAAGCGCGCAGCATCTTGGAGCCATTGCTCATGAACCTCACCCTCGCCTCTACGCCTCTGTCAAGTTTCAACTTCATAACGTTTACCTTGGCGCCTTACCGTAGAACTAAATGCTTCAGGTTAGCCAGTTGCAACCGCCAAAACTGCTCAAAAACATGCTTGTGATCAGAAAGCCGTAAATCGCCCTAGAAAGGTCAAAGACCGATGTAAAACAAGCAAGGCATAGCTAAGACATGCAGGCATGACCACAGTAAAAAGGTTGAAAAGATATTAAAACCGAGCCCAGATATGCACATTTGAACTTGCGTCAAAGATCCAATATGGCGCCTAATTTATGCACACGTCATGCAACATTCAAACTCCGTCATCCAAAAAACGCCCAGATCTCCAACAAGCAAGTTGCGCGTGCATGTCTGTTGCTCGACGTCTGGCGTGAAGGCCGTAATCGATCTTTCTAACTATTTATAAACAACAGCGCATTGAAGCCAGCAATCTTTTAATGGTCAGCGGCAAAAAAGTACCGCCCTCTTATTTATACCGGCGTTGAGGAGAATTTGTTTTTAACGCGCGAACGGACTGGAGAACAGGCCACATTAGCGCGCCACAACATCGCGCGCGCACTTTCTCTCCTCCAACACCATTGGCTTGGCTTTTGTCTTTAAATAAAGGTCAGTTTTACCCAGAGAAAGCCAATTTTCTTATCTGCAATGACTGAAACTATTGCAAAATCCATGAGCACACAGAAAACACGCACTGACGCACGCCTTTCTCCCATCAAACAACACGTCCAACACCATTGGCTTGGCTTTTGTCTTTAAATAAAGGTCAGTTTTACCCAGAGAAAGCCAATTTTCTTATCTGCAATGACTGAAACTATTGCAACCTCATTGTGCACACAGAAAACACGCACTGACGCACGCCTTTCTCCACTCAAACAACACGTCCAACACCATTGGCTTGGCTTTTGTCTTTAAATAAAGGTCAGTTTTACCCAGAGAAAGCCAATTTTCTTATCTGCAATGACTGAAACTATTGCAAAATCCATGAGCACACAGAAAACACGCACTGACGCACGCCTTTCTCCACTCAAACAACACGTCCAACACCATTGGCTTGGCTTTTGTCTTTAAATAAAGGTCAGTTTTACCCAGAGAAAGCCAATTTTCTTATCTGCAATGACTGAAACTATTGCAAAATCCATGAGCACACAGAAAACACGCACTGACGCACGCCTTTCTCCCATCAACAAACACGTCCAACACCATTGGCTTGGCTTTTGTCTTTAAATAAAGGTCAGTTTTACCCAGAGAAAGCCAATTTTCTTATCTGCAATGACTTGAAAAAATATATATATATACATAAAACGAGAGTTGTTCTCAGGCTCTTTGCAATTGTCTAATTCAAGGATGCAAATAAACGGCTATGAACTTCAGTTGTTGGGCTAGCTCAGTGGTAAACAGAGTGAATGGTAACGCAGAGGTTGCAGGTTCGAGTCCCAGGCCAGAGTAAAAGATTTCTTTTTTTCGCATTAACTTCGGCAAGAAACTACTTGAAATCTTGTAACTAAAGGTGTAAAGCATTGCACTGGATTGCGTAGTTGTGTGGTAACACCAACGCCTTGTGTTCCCGAGGTCCGAGGTTCAAATCCCAGTGAAGACGGGGGATTTTTTCATTTGTTTTCCAGGCTGCTAGGCAAGCAAGTTCATTAAGAACGTTAACAAATCGGCTAATTTTCCAGGGTGTTCAGATAGCTCAGTGGATAGAGCAATGTCCCAAATAAATCCAGGTGTTCTAGATGTTCACCTACCCCGCCGTAGGTTCACGTTCATGGTTCATGTTAACTAGAAAAAGGGACCTTGGGGTGGCCCTAGTGGGTTGGTCTATGGTTAATAATTAACTGATGAAATGTTCCTCTCTCCACAGTCGCCCGCTCAAACTGCACAGTACCCTCTACTCAACAATGGAACTCTGGTCATGGATTCGACACCGCACCTTGGTCAGCGCAACATCGACCTTCAACAACAACAACAACAACAACAACAACAACAACTGATGGAATGGTCAACAATGGTCAACAATGGTCAACAATGGTCAATTGGAAACTGTCACTCTACCACATTGGAACGCCTGGAAGTTCGTTTTATTGGAAAATCAAACTCTTGTGCTAACCGAAGATGCGAGAAATTTCCAAAGAAACAGGCCTAATGGTCGCGCTTGCCTTAACGTTCCCAAAATAATTGGTTTCTCCGTTCTCTGTCAAGTTATGGCCGCCCCCGCGTATGCCCAATTCTCGGTGCAGAGGACAAGTTCTAAATTGAAATCGCGTTCGCTTGCCAGAGGCCTGACCGTGGAACATTGTTCAGCTGTCGTTTCAAGTTCACTTCTCAACTCTCGAGCCTTGCAAAGTTACTAAAGGAAAAGCGCGCAGCATCTTGGAGCCATTGCTCATGAACCTCACCCTCGCCTCTACGCCTCTGTCAAGTTTCAACTTCATAACGTTTACCTTGGCGCCTTACCGTAGAACTAAATGCTTCAGGTTAGCCAGTTGCAACCGCCAAAACTGCTCAAAAAACATGCTTGTGATCAGAAAGCCGTAAATCGCCCTAGAAAAGGTCAAAGACCGATGTAAAACAAGCAAGGCATAGCTAAGACATGCAGGCATGACCACAGTAAAAAGGTTGAAAAGATATTAAAACCGAGCCCAGATATGCACATTTGAACTTGCGTCAAAGATCCAATATGGCGCCTAATTTATGCACACGTCATGCAACATTCAAACTCCGTCATCCAAAAAACGCCCAGATCTCCAACAAGCAAGTTGCGCGTGCATGTCTGTTGCTCGACGTCTGGCGTGAAGGCCGTAATCGATCTTTCTAACTATTTATAAACAACAGCGCATTGAAGCCAGCAATCTTTTAATGGTCAGCGGCAAAAAAGTACCGCCCTCTTATTTATACCGGCGTTGAGGAGAATTTGTTTTAACGCGCGAACGGACTGGAGAACAGGCCACATTAGCGCGCCACAACATCGCGCGCGCACTTTCTCTCCTCCAACACCATTGGCTTGGCTTTTGTCTTTAATAAAGGTCAGTTTTACCCAGAGAAAGCCAATTTTCTTATCTGCAATGACTGAAACTATTGCAAAATCCATGAGCACACAGAAAACACGCACTGACGCACGCCTTTCTCCCATCAAACAACACGTCCAACACCATTGGCTTGGCTTTTGTCTTTAAATAAAGGTCAGTTTTACCCAGAGAAAGCCAATTTTCTTATCTGCAATGACTGAAACTATTGCAAAATCCATGAGCACACAGAAAACACACGCACTGACGCACGCGCTTTCTCCACTCAAACAACACGTCCAACACCATTGGCTTGGCTTTTGTCTTTAAATAAAGGTCAGTTTTACCCAGAGAAAGCCAATTTTCTTATCTGCAATGACTTGAAAAATATATATATTATACATAAAACGAGAGTTGTTCTCAGGCTCTTTGCAATTGTCTAATTCAAGGATGCAAATAAACGGCTATGAACTTCAGTTGTTGGGCTAGCTCAGTGGTAAACAGAGTGAATGGTAACGCAGAGGTTGCAGGTTCGAGTCCCAGGCCAGAGTAAACGATTTCTTTTTTTCGCATTAACTTCGGCAAGAAACTACTTGAAATCTTGTAACTAAAGGTGTAAAGCATTGCACTGGATTGCGTAGTTGTGTGGTAACACCAACGCCTTGTGTTCCCGAGGTCCGAGGTTCAAATCCCAGTGAAGACGGGGGTTTTTTTCATTTGTTTTCCAGGCTGCTAGGCAAGCAAGTTCATTAAGAACGTTAACAAATCGGCTAATTTTCCAGGGTGTTCAGATAGCTCAGTGGATAGAGCAATGTCCCAAATAAATCCAGGTGTTCTAGATGTTCACCTACCCCGCCGTAGGTTCACGTTCATGGTTCATGTTAACTAGAAAAAGGGACCTTGGGGTGGCCCTAGTGGGTTGGTCTATGGTTAATAATTAACTGATGAAATGTTCCTCTCTCCACAGTCGCCCGCTCAAACTGCACAGTACCCTCTACTCAACAATGGAACTCTGGTCATGGATTCGACACCGCACCTTGGTCAGCGCAACATCGACCTTCAACAACAACAACAACAACAACAACAACAACAACTGATGGAATGGTCAACAATGGTCAACAATGGTCAACAATGGTCAATTGGAAACTGTCACTCTACCACATTGGAACGCCTGGAAGTTCGTTTTATTGGAAAATCAAACTCTTGTGCTAACCGAAGATGCGAGAAATTTCCAAAGAAACAGGCCTAATGGTCGCGCTTGCCTTAACGTTCCCAAAATAATTGGTTTCTCCGTTCTCTGTCAAGTTATGGCCGCCCCCGCGTATGCCCAATTCTCGGTGCAGAGGACAAGTTCTAAATTGAAATCGCGTTCGCTTGCCAGAGGCCTGACCGTGGAACATTGTTCAGCTGTCGTTTCAAGTTCACTTCTCAACTCTCGAGCCTTGCAAAGTTACTAAAGGAAAAGCGCGCAGCATCTTGGAGCCATTGCTCATGAACCTCACCCTCGCCTCTACGCCTCTGTCAAGTTTCAACTTCATAACGTTTACCTTGGCGCCTTACCGTAGAACTAAATGCTTCAGGTTAGCCAGTTGCAACCGCCAAAACTGCTCAAAAACATGCTTGTGATCAGAAAGCCGTAAATCGCCCTAGAAAAGGTCAAAGACCGATGTAAAACAAGCAAGGCATAGCTAAGACATGCAGGCATGACCACAGTAAAAAGGTTGAAAAGATATTAAAACCGAGCCCAGATATGCACATTTGAACTTGCGTCAAAGATCCAATATGGCGCCTAATTTATGCACACGTCATGCAACATTCAAACTCCGTCATCCAAAAAACGCCCAGATCTCCAACAAGCAAGTTGCGCGTGCATGTCTGTTGCTCGACGTCTGGCGTGAAGGCCGTAATCGATCTTTCTAACTATTTATAAACAACAGCGCATTGAAGCCAGCAATCTTTTAATGGTCAGCGGCAAAAAAGTACCGCCCTCTTATTTATACCGGCGTTGAGGAGAATTTGTTTTTAACGCGCGAACGGACTGGAGAACAGGCCACATTAGCGCGCCACAACATCGCGCGCGCACTTTCTCTCCTCCAACACCATTGGCTTGGCTTTTGTCTTTAAATAAAGGTCAGTTTTACCCAGAGAAAGCCAATTTTCTTATCTGCAATGACTGAAACTATTGCAAAATCCATGAGCACACAGAAAACACGCACTGACGCACGCCTTTCTCCCATCAAACAACACGTCCAACACCATTGGCTTGGCTTTTGTCTTTAAATAAAGGTCAGTTTTACCCAGAGAAAGCCAATTTTCTTATCTGCAATGACTGAAACTATTGCAAAATCCATGAGCACACAGAAAACACGCACTGACGCACGCCTTTCTCCACTCAAACAACACGTCCAACACCATTGGCTTGGCTTTTGTCTTTAAATAAAGGTCAGTTTTACCCAGAGAAAGCCAATTTTCTTATCTGCAATGACTGAAACTATTGCAAAATCCATGAGCACACAGAAAACACGCACTGACGCACGCCTTTCTCCCATCAAACAACACGTCCAACACCATTGGCTTGGCTTTTGTCTTTAAATAAAGGTCAGTTTTACCCAGAGAAAGCCAATTTTCTTATCTGCAATGACTGAAACTATTGCAAAATCCATGAGCACACAGAAAACACGCACTGACGCACGCCTTTCTCCACTCAAACAACACGTCCAACACCATTGGCTTGGCTTTTGTCTTTAAATAAAGGTCAGTTTTACCCAGAGAAAGCCAATTTTCTTATCTGCAATGACTTGAAAAAATATATATATATATACATAAAACGAGAGTTGTTCTCAGGCTCTTTGCAATTGTCTAATTCAAGGATGCAAATAAACGGCTATGAACTTCAGTTGTTGGGCTAGCTCAGTGGTAAACAGAGTGAATGGTAACGCAGAGGTTGCAGGTTCGAGTCCCAGGCCAGAGTAAACGATTTCTTTTTTTCGCATTAACTTCGGCAAGAAACTACTTGAAATCTTGTAACTAAAGGTGTAAAGCATTGCACTGGATTGCGTAGTTGTGTGGTAACACCAACGCCTTGTGTTCCCGAGGTCCGAGGTTCAAATCCCAGTGAAGACGGGGGTTTTTTTCATTTGTTTTCCAGGCTGCTAGGCAAGCAAGTTCATTAAGAACGTTAACAAATCGGCTAATTTTCCAGGGTGTTCAGATAGCTCAGTGGATAGAGCAATGTCCCAAATAAATCCAGGTGTTCTAGATGTTCACCTACCCCGCCGTAGGTTCACGTTCATGGTTCATGTTAACTAGAAAAAGGGACCTTGGGGTGGCCCTAGTGGGTTGGTCTATGGTTAATAATTAACTGATGAAATGTTCCTCTCTCCACAGTCGCCCGCTCAAACTGCACAGTACCCTCTACTCAACAATGGAACTCTGGTCATGGATTCGACACCGCACCTTGGTCAGCGCAACATCGACCTTCAACAACAACAACAACAACAACAACAACAACAACTGATGGAATGGTCAACAATGGTCAACAATGGTCAACAATGGTCAATTGGAAACTGTCACTCTACCACATTGGAACGCCTGGAAGTTCGTTTTATTGGAAAATCAAACTCTTGTGCTAACCGAAGATGCGAGAAATTTCCAAAGAAACAGGCCTAATGGTCGCGCTTGCCTTAACGTTCCCAAAATAATTGGTTTCTCCGTTCTCTGTCAAGTTATGGCCGCCCCCGCGTATGCCCAATTCTCGGTGCAGAGGACAAGTTCTAAATTGAAATCGCGTTCGCTTGCCAGAGGCCTGACCGTGGAACATTGTTCAGCTGTCGTTTCAAGTTCACTTCTCAACTCTCGAGCCTTGCAAAGTTACTAAAGGAAAAGCGCGCAGCATCTTGGAGCCATTGCTCATGAACCTCACCCTCGCCTCTACGCCTCTGTCAAGTTTCAACTTCATAACGTTTACCTTGGCGCCTTACCGTAGAACTAAATGCTTCAGGTTAGCCAGTTGCAACCGCCAAAACTGCTCAAAACATGCTTGTGATCAGAAAGCCGTAAATCGCCCTAGAAAAGGTCAAAGACCGATGTAAAACAAGCAAGGCATAGCTAAGACATGCAGGCATGACCACAGTAAAAAGGTTGAAAAGATATTAAAACCGAGCCCAGATATGCACATTTGAACTTGCGTCAAAGATCCAATATGGCGCCTAATTTATGCACACGTCATGCAACATTCAAACTCCGTCATCCAAAAAACGCCCAGATCTCCAACAAGCAAGTTGCGCGTGCATGTCTGTTGCTCGACGTCTGGCGTGAAGGCCGTAATCGATCTTTCTAACTATTTATAAACAACAGCGCATTGAAGCCAGCAATCTTTTAATGGTCAGCGGCAAAAAAGTACCGCCCTCTTATTTATACCGGCGTTGAGGAGAATTTGTTTTTAACGCGCGAACGGACTGGAGAACAGGCCACATTAGCGCGCCACAACATCGCGCGCGCACTTTCTCTCCTCCAACACCATTGGCTTGGCTTTGTCTTTAAATAAAGGTCAGTTTTACACAGAGAAAGACAATATTCTTATCTGCAATGACTGAAACTATTCCAAAATCCATGAGCACACAGAAAACACGCACTGACGAACGCCTTTCTCCCATCAAACAACACGTCCAACAACATTGGCTTGGATTTTGTCTTTAAATAAAGGTCAGTTTTACCCAGAGAAAGCCAATTATCTTATCTGCAATGACTGAAACTATTGCAAAATCCATGAGCACACAGAAAACACGCACTGACGCACGCCTTTCTCCCACTCAAACAACACGTCCAACACCATTGGCTTGGCTTTTGTCTTTAAATAAAGGTCAGTTTTACCCAGAGAAAGCCAATTTTCTTATCTGCAATGACTTGAAAAATATATATATTATACATAAAACGAGAGTTGTTCTCAGGCTCTTTGCAATTGTCTAATTCAAGGATGCAAATAAACGGCTATGAACTTCAGTTGTTGGGCTAGCTCAGTGGTAAACAGAGTGAATGGTAACGCAGAGGTTGCAGGTTCGAGTCCCAGGCCAGAGTAAACGATTTCTTTTTTTCGCATTAACTTCGGCAAGAAACTACTTGAAATCTTGTAACTAAAGGTGTAAAGCATTGCACTGGATTGCGTAGTTGTGTGGTAACACCAACGCCTTGTGTTCCCGAGGTCCGAGGTTCAAATCCCAGTGAAGACGGGGGTTTTTTTCATTTGTTTTCCAGGCTGCTAGGCAAGCAAGTTCATTAAGAACGTTAACAAATCGGCTAATTTTCCAGGGTGTTCAGATAGCTCAGTGGATAGAGCAATGTCCCAAATAAATCCAGGTGTTCTAGATGTTCACCTACCCCGCCGTAGGTTCACGTTCATGGTTCATGTTAACTAGAAAAAGGGACCTTGGGGTGGCCCTAGTGGGTTGGTCTATGGTTAATAATTAACTGATGAAATGTTCCTCTCTCCACAGTCGCCCGCTCAAACTGCACAGTACCCTCTACTCAACAATGGAACTCTGGTCATGGATTCGACACCGCACCTTGGTCAGCGCAACATCGACCTTCAACAACAACAACAACAACAACAACAACAACAACTGATGGAATGGTCAACAATGGTCAACAATGGTCAACAATGGTCAATTGGAAACTGTCACTCTACCACATTGGAACGCCTGGAAGTTCGTTTTATTGGAAAATCAAACTCTTGTGCTAACCGAAGATGCGAGAAATTTCCAAAGAAACAGGCCTAATGGTCGCGCTTGCCTTAACGTTCCCAAAATAATTGGTTTCTCCGTTCTCTGTCAAGTTATGGCCGCCCCCGCGTATGCCCAATTCTCGGTGCAGAGGACAAGTTCTAAATTGAAATCGCGTTCGCTTGCCAGAGGCCTGACCGTGGAACATTGTTCAGCTGTCGTTTCAAGTTCACTTCTCAACTCTCGAGCCTTGCAAAGTTACTAAAGGAAAAGCGCGCAGCATCTTGGAGCCATTGCTCATGAACCTCACCCTCGCCTCTACGCCTCTGTCAAGTTTCAACTTCATAACGTTTACCTTGGCGCCTTACCGTAGAACTAAATGCTTCAGGTTAGCCAGTTGCAACCGCCAAAACTGCTCAAAAACATGCTTGTGATCAGAAAGCCGTAAATCGCCCTAGAAAAGGTCAAAGACCGATGTAAAACAAGCAAGGCATAGCTAAGACATGCAGGCATGACCACAGTAAAAAGGTTGAAAAGATATTAAAACCGAGCCCAGATATGCACATTTGAACTTGCGTCAAAGATCCAATATGGCGCCTAATTTATGCACACGTCATGCAACATTCAAACTCCGTCATCCAAAAAACGCCCAGATCTCCAACAAGCAAGTTGCGCGTGCATGTCTGTTGCTCGACGTCTGGCGTGAAGGCCGTAATCGATCTTTCTAACTATTTATAAACAACAGCGCATTGAAGCCAGCAATCTTTTAATGGTCAGCGGCAAAAAAGTACCGCCCTCTTATTTATACCGGCGTTGAGGAGAATTTGTTTTTAACGCGCGAACGGACTGGAGAACAGGCCACATTAGCGCGCCACAACATCGCGCGCGCACTTTCTCTCCTCCAACACCATTGGCTTGGCTTTTGTCTTTAAATAAAGGTCAGTTTTACCCAGAGAAAGCCAATTTTCTTATCTGCAATGACTGAAACTATTGCAAAATCCATGAGCACACAGAAAACACGCACTGACGCACGCCTTTCTCCACTCAAACAACACGTCCAACACCATTGGCTTGGCTTTTGTCTTTAAATAAAGGTCAGTTTTACCCAGAGAAAGCCAATTTTCTTATCTGCAATGACTGAAACTATTGCAAAATCCATGAGCACACAGAAAACACGCACTGACGCACGCCTTTCTCCCATCAAACAACACGTCCAACACCATTGGCTTGGCTTTTGTCTTTAAATAAAGGTCAGTTTTACCCAGAGAAAGCCAATTTTCTTATCTGCAATGACTTGAAAAATATATATATATACATAAAACGAGAGTTGTTCTCAGGCTCTTTGCAATTGTCTAATTCAAGGATGCAAATAAACGGCTATGAACTTCAGTTGTTGGGCTAGCTCAGTGGTAAACAGAGTGAATGGTAACGCAGAGGTTGCAGGTTCGAGTCCCAGGCCAGAGTAAACGATTTCTTTTTTTCGCATTAACTTCGGCAAGAAACTACTTGAAATCTTGTAACTAAAGGTGTAAAGCATTGCACTGGGTTGCGTAGTTGTGTGGTAACACCAACGCCTTGTGTTGCCGAGGTCCGAGGTTCAAACCCCAGTTAAGACGGGTTTTTTTTCAGTTGTTTTCTAGGCTCCTCAGCAAGGAACTACATCAAAAGCATAGATAAATCGCTTCAATCTTCGGGTTGTGGTGGCTCAAACGGTAAGTGAGTGGGAACATTACAAGTTACTGAAAACTGGTTAACCAACTGAGGTCGCAGGTTCAAACCTGTGTACCCGATTCTGGACTGACTTATCACTACCAATTGAACGACTTACAGTGCGCTGGCGAAACGCTGGGTTTGATTAGCTGAAGAGACTTCGGTCAGAGTAGGTGGTGTCGGCCTTGTCAAAGTACCCAGCGCCCGAATAAGATCAAGTACGTTGTGTTACATAAGTCACAGCCAGATTGATGAGGGTAGGGTGAGGTAGGGGGGTGGTGGAGTGATCTATCAAAACTACTAATTCAAACTTTCATTGCAGATCCTTCGCTTCGACTTCGTAATGCGCTCCGAATATCGAACTGTCGAAATATCGAACTGTCGAAATATCGAAATGTCACATCATTCGCTCCGAATTCGAAATCCGCATCCGCTATCCGAATATCGAAACTTCGAATATTGAAACTTCGACTACGAATTCGAATATCGAACTTCGACTTCGAACTTTCGTTTTTTTTTCAATTTTTTTTGTTTTTCCCGAGAGCGGGAAGATTGGATGCAAAATTGGAAGTCTTCAAACTCTCAACAACAAACGCTACAATCTCCAACAAGCAATTTGCACGTGCATGTCTCTTGCTCAACGTCTCAGCTTCACGCCGCACACAGTCCTTCTAACTCTTTATAAATAAGAGGCGATTTTAGCCAGTAAAAATACACATGCCTTAACTGTTTGAACGGTCAACGGCAAACACCAGTCGAAGTCTAATATAGGCTGATTTTAAGACTGAGTCGGATAGAACCTAAGTGTAGGTGTTGCGGAGTCAGAATCACATGGGATGTAAGTGTAATGGAGTCTTCATCAAACTGGGTATGAATATAAGTGTAATGAAAGCCAATGATTCCTAAAAACTTCCAGATTACCTACAGCCCCAACAGGACTCAAGAGCATGTTCCAATAAACATCTGTGCAAAGTCTGATAAGAAACCGTGCATGCCAACAGGAGATATCACTTCTTAAAACCAAAAAGACCACCATGAAACCAACTAGTCACATATTCAGCATGGCTTAATGAATTCTAAGAGTTTAGGAACCACCCCAAAACACGCTATTTGGCAAGAGCATGTTACTATGGAGACGTCTGTGAAGTTTTCCCTGTATATAACGAATAACCAGTGCAAACAACAACTTCCAATTTTAAATCCTCTTTCATATATAGCCAGTTAAATAATTTGCTCATCCATCTCTATAGCTCAACAGTTCAGAAAGATGACACAGTATGTTTAAATAAGATTCGATTTTACCTGGAAGAATCACAGGGGCTTAAGTCTTCATCTTCTAGGCAGTGATCTTCTAGTGGTACATCTGTCAGTGGTTCTGTGAGGTGGGAATGACCAAAGAGTGGAATGATGCAGCTGTAAATGTAAGGAATAATAAATTGATAGAGGAAAAAATATAAAGATTGCATTGTAACAAATAGCTGCATATTGCAGGAGGGATGCTTCCCCTAAACCTACCGGTAACCCTAACCCCAACCCTACCTTTTTTTTAAGTTGATGATTGTGAAACCAAGTTATTTCCATTGCCGGGTAATCCTGTTATGTCATGGAACTTTGCTGAACCCTATTAAATTTGTTGTGAGTAACTCCTTAACCCTTATATGATAAACCCTACTAATGGTTGCTTAAATTAACAAGGATCCTTTAACCCCTGCAAACTGAAGAAGGAATATTCTAGCCCTGAAGAAATTGCCTTCAGGGGTTCTTCAAGTAAGGTTTAGCAGATAGAACTACAGTGAACCCTATGTAAATTGTGGTTATTTTTAATTTTAATTTTATTTTTATTTTAATTTGTGGTTATTTTTCACCTTAAGTGGGTTTACTATGTAAACCCTACTTAAGTTTGCTTAAATAACGGATTTTAATGTGAACCCTGAAGCCTGTACCTTGCAACCTTCCATAATCAGCAGGTAGGCTAGCCACCTTCCAGAGCTTCTTGAACTAATGTCGTTTTTAGTTTTATTTTCTCAATACACTGTAATATAAACTGCTATGAATAAACACTATGTATTTCATAATTAAGTAAAGTATGATCGTCTGGGTGAGTGTACTCTTGAGAAGGACTGTTTGAGATGACATTGACTGACGTTTCGACAACCTGAGCAGAAGACATCTTCAGAGTCACCTTTTGAGTCACCTTCTGCGAACCCTCAATACATTGAACTGTAGGTTTTTTTGTACCCCCCCCCCCCCCCCCCTTTCCACACACATACATTTCACATTGAACCACAATATATCTTTTTTTTTTTAACAGGTTGAATCAAGGACCACTGATTGATATTGTGTTTCTGACAAAAAAGGGGAAAAAGGAAGACAAGAACAAAAAACATTACAGTGCTTAATTAGCTTGTATGGCAAAGTTCTTGGATACCCTTTCATGGCGTCTGCTAAAAAATAAGTTATGTAAATTGTCAGAAATAAATATCACAGGCATTATTTTCCTAATACATTGAACTATAGCTGATGAAGAGAAAAACTGAATTGAGTACCACTTGCCAAGTTAAATTGACTTTGTTGTCTAAGGACTTCATATGTTCAAAAATTAAATGAAAAATAACAACACCCAACAAAAATAACTAACGCAAAGCAAAAAGCCAGCAAAATCTGGCATGCACTTTCTCGTGTCCACATAAAGCACAAGTTTGATATCATGTAACCTGTTTGTGACAGTAATCTAAGGCAGTGAACTAGGTCTATGTCACTCTTGCCCCACCCAGAAAATACAACATTCCTATGATCTTGTTTTGAATTGTATCGCTTGAATCAAATCATTTCTTATTCTCTCAGGGGAAACATTAAGGAAATCAAGAAGGAGGTGACAAAAGTTGAGGTTTGACCTTCTTTGACTATAGAACCAAATAACAAATGGCTGTGTACGCATATTTCACGAGCTAAGGGAATTTGATCATCTGTACGAACATTCTATGTATGCCTTGTTCCGGTAAGATGAATGGTTCAAATAAAGCAACCGGCAATGTTCTTTACCCAGTGTTATGAGACCTTGCACTACTCACATGCTATTGCGAAGCGATTCCCAGCGATCGATCGAAGTGGACAACTGCAAGTCTTCATCTGCGGGAAAGAACCGAAAAATATAAATTGAGCTTGAGATTTCCGATGGCCTAAGTGCGTTTTAATAACATATCTCAAAGCGCGGTTGACCGATCTTAGCAAAATGATCACACTAAATTAACCTCAGAACACAGAATGCAATAATCTCACTATCATTTTACCTTGACTTTGCCTCTTGAAAAAATCTCCGTTTTCCTGGCCGACATTGACTCGATTTACTACGGGAAAACCAGATCACATGGGCATTATTCCCGGGAGCTCTAGTGTCGCTTAGAGACGACCACACCGCTGAAGAGAACTCTATGGCTCAAAAGGGATTTTTCTACAGTTTTACCTGGTAAATTCGAAAATCTAAAACTATAATACTCTTTTATCGGTACACGAGGAGTGACGAATCCTTGCCGATGACACATCGCACATGACGCTATCACGTCGCCTAGACACCACACCGCTGAAGAGAACTCTAGGGCTCAAAAGGGATTTTTCTACAGTTTTACCTGGTAAATTCGAAAATCTAAAACTATAATACTCTTTTATCGGTACACGAGGAGTGACGAATCCTTGCCGATGACACATCGCACATGACGCTATCACGTCGCCTAGACACCACACCGCTGAAGAGAACTCTAGGGCTCAAAAGGGATTTTTCTACAGTTTTACCTGGTAAATTCGAAAATCTAAAACTATAATACTCTTTTATCGGTACACGAGGAGTGACGAATCCTTGCCGATGACACATCGCACATGACGCTATCACGTCGCCTAGACACCACACCGCTGAAGAGAACTCTAGGGCTCAAAAGGGATTTTTCTACAGTTTTACCTGGTAAATTCGAAAATCTAAAACTATAATACTCTTTTATCGGTACACGAGGAGTGACGAATCCTTGCCGATGACACATCGCACATGACGCTATCACGTCGCCTAGACACCACACCGCTGAAGAGAACTCTAGGGCTCAAAAGGGATTTTTCTACAGTTTTACCTGGTAAATTCGAAAATCTAAAACTATAATACTCTTTTATCGGTACACGAGGAGTGACGAATCCTTGCCGATGACACATCGCACATGACGCTATCACGTCGCCTAGACACCACACCGCTGAAGAGAACTCTAGGGCTCAAAAGGGATTTTTCTACAGTTTTACCTGGTAAATTCGAAAATCTAAAACTATAATACTCTTTTATCGGTACACGAGGAGTGACGAACACACACGATCACGCATCGGAAATAATTTCCGGAAAGCGTGGTGTCTTTAAAGCTTCGCAGTCAAGGGCGGAGACCATATGTACTCTTTAATTTTACAGTGCAATTCTTTTCCACTGGACTCGGAAAAATGCGAATGACATTAGCAAAGGAACATGATTTGATCCAAGAAGGACTGCTCATTTTGATTTTTTATGGTGACTTGAAGTGCCTTTCCTCTCCACGATCTGACTGCAAGACTACAGCACGTGTGACGCAGTAAGTTTGGATAAATCACTTTTTTTGCACGTTATTGGGATTTCCACTTAAGTTTTAAACGACGAGAGCAAAATCCAGCCACCGAATCGTCTTATGTACCTGCATCAGGACTTCGGAAAAGATTGCTTCATGGCATGAATTACTTTACAAAAGCTTGGCTATTGACAATTTGACTAACTTTGAAATCAAATGTAATGTAATGTCAGAGGATAAATGACTGATGATATTTTTAAAATCCAAAACAAAAAAAAGCAAAAAAGAAGGCTAGCTATTTTGTTCATTGTCCATTTGACTTTTTGCATCATGCAGTTTTGTCCATTGGATTGCACAATTCAATCCTTCATTTCATTTCAAACAGTTTGTGACAGATGCGGTCCAAATGATATCCCCATATGAATTCAGCCACCTACACATGCATTGCATTCTTAAACTATTGAGCCTTTGACGTCATTTTCTCCTCAATCCAGCTCTCTCAACATTTTCAAGTTAGTTATGGTAGAACATTAAATAGGAACATGCCAGGTAAAATAAACAGGTGTTGTTTTGAAGATCAAAGCTTAAAACCTGGGTCAATTACTGTTTTGTTAACTTACTTCCAAATAAAAATTGAAATTGATTTTTTGGTCATAGTAGAACTTAAAGTAATGTTTAGCAAGGGTAATTTCTGACTTGGTGCATTGCAGTTTCTCCTCATCCTTCTGATCTGGGCTTGGAACCAGCAAAATGGGTTCTTAAGGCTATTAAGCAACCATTTTGGCGGATTTAAAAACTGCTGCCATGAATACCTCTGTCGAGGGAGCAAAACAGCTCTATTCAGGCACACCTGTCAAAACTTATGGTTTACAGACAGGAATTTCCCAGCAATGTGGCTGGTATGACACCGACCAAATTCCTGGCCGGAATTTCTGTTGTTTTTTTTTTTTCATATGTCAGATTACCGTTTCATTGAATAGCATGTACTTTAACATATCTTCAATTCAACATCTTTTCATAAGTTACAAACTAAATTTCAACATGGCAAATGGCTTCTTCTGCCTCATGAATAAGGGAACCACACTGGGTGAGGGCATGTTTAACCCTCTCCAGTTGTTCGGCAGAGAAGATCGAGTTCCAGTATGAATTGTCATGGGAATACTGTACCAGAAGTTCTTGCTTTGCCTTGATGGCTTTTGTCGATCTTATCCACACTTCACTGTCCCTTTTGGCAAATTCACAATTGATCCTTTCTGTTACCTGTCGTGAGAATTTTCCAGGCACTAAACTGAATGGAAAGGTTCCATCATTCACGAACATTCCCAGACCAATTTCAAAAGTGTTTTCCTGGCCATTAACTGAAATGCGTCGACCCCCAATTGTCAATTCAATTGCGTAATCCCCATCTTGTTGATTGCGACGTAAGGTAGCCGTCGGTGCATAAGCACAGACAAACGTGTTGGGAGGTATTTCTTTCAATGTGAACAATCCCAGACCGGTTGATGCTCCACCGATGCCTACCACATTGCTCTGCTTGAGACAAAGATATGCCTCTCCCGTCTTAGTAGTCATATATGTACTATGGCTCTGATCACGTGATGAACTGCAAGGGAAGAAAGGGACAATTAGTTATCATTTTGTTTGTAGTCTAAAGAAAAAATAGGTTTTAAATATGTTTACAAGTGTCTGAGGGTTTATCTTAGAACCAAGGAAGGTTAGGATTGTGAAATCTTAGAACACAACAAAATAGCTAGCCTCAAACATACCTTATGTCAAAACAGACTCCACATGCTGGTGGTCTTCCAGGCAGGGCCTTCGTCAAATTGTCATTGGCCTCGCTTCTAGTGACCTTGTTTGAGCACAATTTCTTACAGGCTTCTCTCTCATGCCATGGCAAGTACTTCTCAACACAAGAACCATACATGGAGTTTTCATCCAAATTCTGCAAAACAATGTCTTCTCTGCTGTTGCATTTCACACCAAATACACACTTTCGTGTTGCTCCACACCACAGAGGACCCAATCTGTTTTCCTTTGCAATTTTCTGTAGGGCAAGCAAGCGGTTCTCTGGGTGGAATCTAGTGAAAACATGACTAAAACCAGTGACAACTAGCAGGGCATTAAGAGAAAGTAAAAAGGGCTCAGTGGTGCTTGCTTGGGTCACTGAAAATGGTGACATGAGCCGTTGGCGGCATTCTACCTGTGCAGGAACCAGAGCTTCCAGTTGGTTCAAGAAATTCATCTCAACTTCAGTTACTTCGGGATGCATGAATCTCAACCAGAATTCCTTAGGGGGCGCCCGTAATTGTCGACAGGGTTTTCATATTCTTCATCAATTTTCTCCTCACACAAGTCAGCACTGCCACTTTGAACAAACATACGCAGAAATAAATGGAGACCACACAAACTCAGGTGCCCGACACGCTTTACAAATACATTCTCAAGGTCTGGAGACTTAAAGAAATGAACTGTAGACAACTCTGGTGCATCGATGCCATTAAAGCGAGTCCAAACTGCATCACGCAGTGGGTTTTCAAGGGTGAAATCAATATTGGTGACTAACCCATCACCATCGCAAGGATTGACTGATTGGTGTGGTATGGGTTCTGACAAAGTTGGTCTGTGTGTGTGTGACACTGATGAGTCGTAATGACTTTCTCTCATCACATCACTGATATTCTCTGGTGCTCTGCAGTCTAAGTGAATCCTATCTGCTAGATGTTGGACTGCTGTTCTGACATCAGAGTCCAAGAAATGGCTCACTGGTTCATTGACATACAGCAATGTGGGGAAGTGAGCAATAGTTCTGGATAGGAGGATGTGATCATGTAGAGCTGTTGCAGACATGGACAGGTTCTCGATGGTATCAAGAATGTTCAAAAGAACTGGCAGTTTTGGTCGACCACGCTTTGGCTCCTCTTGAGACTCCGTATAGGAAATGCTACGGTGTTCAGAAATTGCTGCTGACAGGAATGAACCAATGGCCTCAGATTGCTGAATTGCAAGCTGAAACCGATGTTGAAGTGCCAGATTAAGTTTCTTCAAAACCTGTAGGATGTAACAATAAAAATCACAAATTTAAGGAGGGTGGCACTTAACTATGGGAAGGCAGTGGTTGCTAAAGGAATGTTTTCAGTCAAGAGCCCTACAAAAAGGTTGCATGGATGGTTCTTTGAAGTAAATTTTTCAATGGAAATCTGATATCACTTCAATCAGAAGATGCATGGGTGTGCAACTAGTCCCATTCCTCTTCCATAGGAAAACTTTCAGGAAATGAAAGGAATCTGAGGCAGTTTTTTTTTTCGTAAACTGCAGCATGGGATTGTTATTGGACAAAACTAGAAATATAGTTCTTGAACATCCATGCTAATGATTTTGTGTTAGACTGTTCACGTGCTGTTGCCTCCCTCAAAAACATGTGATAAATCAAGTTACGTGGCTAGGCATCCTCTGTGTTGGTCCTTTGATTCACCGAATGTGGTCGTCAGTCAAACCAGACAAAGAAATTGTTAAATAGAACACAATCATTGCCAAAAAAAAGGTAACTGTAGAGAAATGATTACTAGAAAGGGGTCCATAGCCTTCTTAACAAGAAAAAAAAATTATTCATATGTTAACTAGACAGAAGGAATACAAAATACTATATATTATAACATAGAACAGACAAAGTTGGTAATAAGGGAACCCAAAATAGCTATATAAAGCTAAACTAGGCAGGTGCCTGCTCAGTAATGGAACACATCATATTTTCATTTATCACATTTACACATTTTTTGGCATAATTAGTATGAAAACATTACTCTCGAAGGGGCACAGTGCAAGCTGGCTTCAAGAGTCGATGTCTTTCGTCTTGTAGACTTTGGTTTAACTGCTTCGCTGCACTTGTCAGTAGCCAACTTATGCGTATCTATGTATGCCTCTAGTTACATAAGTATGTTGTACCTGTGTTGCTCGCTCATGATTTTCCTCAATACCAGCAAGCGCCCTCACGTCTCCTTCAGAGAATTGTATGATAGAATCTGGGTGTTCTGCGACATTGAAGTGGCAGTTTCCCAAATACTCCAGGTAAAGTTTTGCTTTCATAGAAGCAGACCTTGCCTTAGCCAACAGTTCTTTTAAGTACTTTGGGTTATGTAAGTCGGCCAGGTCCTGTTGTGATAACTGTTCTTCTTCATCACCATTTCCTTGTTGCAAAGTTTCTCCCTAAGAGATCAATAATGTCATAATCAGCTTGCAAATACTGTGTGCCATATGAATATAAAGTTGTATGGTTAAGTATTTTTAATTGACTACAGTTCAATATGTGTGTATTGCTAGGACAAACATGTTTCATCCAAATTCTGACCTGAAAATAAGATAAGTTTACATTATTAAGAAAATCACAGAATACTGAAAACAATTTGGCTGGAGCTTGGAGAGTCATGGCTTACCATAGATCTTGTTTTGCAATCTACCCTTCTTTTGCGTTTACGTACTGGTCTGCTTTCTTGGCTCTCAGTCACTGTGAACAAACAAAATCCAACAAATACTGGTAAACATGCAGAAGTCTGCATATTAATTATGCATGCTTAAAAGCATGCTTTCTAAAAAATATTTTTGATTTGACTGACTGTGTGTGCAACACCGTATTACCAAGCAGCTACGCGTTAGGGTACCATGTAAACAACAATTATGTCTTAACAAAACATGCTCCATGATAGTGTGACCTAACTGGTCACACTAGGACGAGTAGACAATCTATTTAAGAAGACCCAGGTCTGTAATAATTATAGTTGTCTTTGAATGCTGAAAGCTCAAAAATGCACTTGGTGACCTCCATTTATCAAAGGGGCTGTGTCATGGTAGTGCAATTATTTTTGTGTAGTTTTACCAATTACTTGCTCCTTCTTGATATGAGACTACTTTGAAACAAGGCAACTTTAACCTACATCACAAAAAGTAAATGTCTTCAGAGCACACAAATTTTAAGACATAAACTGAGGTATTTTACTTAACCTCTCCTTCATTGTTTTAAAATGTTATTTTACATTTTGCTTCATTTAGCTGCCAGTTCCCAGTAACTAGATTTGACTATGTTTTGTGACACAGCCCCTTTAATTGTTTTGCTAAAGAAGTAATGAGCTGCGTGGATTTAAAACCATCCAGTGCATATTCACAGCTACCTCCACAAATCGCAAATTTAAGATGGCTTTGATTTCACTCCTGTGATGTTTTTTAGGTGTTTTTAGGTTGCTGTCTTGTTGTCATGGTAACATGACATTGCTTAAAATTTAAGTGTCTATGAAGTAAAAAATGATTATTGCCTATTTGAATTTGTTTTCAAAATGGTTAAGAATGGAATTTTCCGTTTTGACGTATCATTTTCTTGTGTTATGCAAATGAGCAAATTGATGACGTAATCAATGGGTCCATTGGAGGATGAATCACAAAAACAAGAATAGCTCTGAAATTGTGAGAGGGACGATTATTTAAACTCGGCATGAGTGGCGGATGTACATTACAAGTGCCAAGTTTCAAGAGCAGCGGTCTCAGTTTTTGGAAGATATTGTATATTTTGTAATTTTTTTGCCCTTGGAACGTTTGATGACGTCATCAGTTTTTACGCAAAAAAAATTAAAATGTCTAGAACGATACTTCAAAAATGAAAACACCATGTTTCTTTCCTGCAAACGACTTTCAAATAAGCTTTAGTTACCTTTTGTATTTCAAAGGCACTTAAATTGTGGGTAATCTTTTCTGACTAAAATTGGGATTTACAGTTTATACATATGACTAGCGTTGTCAACTCACCGTTTGGCGCTTCTTCAGCAGCTTCGGTTTCCATGGAAACCAGGTCTAGCCAAAAAAAGAGAGGATAAAGGGGTAATATCATGGAATTATCATTTTTATTTTGACCATAAATTTACTAAATTGATTTTCAGTAACTTTTTCATTCTTAAATTGAGCCACACTAAGTTCTTACGGAATTTATCTAAAATGCAAGGGGAGTACTTCAAAAGGTCGGCCCGACGTTTTCAGATTGGCATTCATTTTAATCTTGGCTACGCGTAACTGAAAACACTTAAGAATAGTTTTTGTGAGCTAAAATAGCCGTTTTGAAGAAACTTTGGCCATTAATTTTTTGTTTGCCATTGGAAAACAGGTCTCCTTTGCTTTCCAGATTTTTGCTAAAATCCATGACACTACCCCTTTAAATTGGCAAGTGTTTCAGATAAATCAGACACGCCTTTTGAAACGCTACATTAAACTTAGTTAATGTTGTACTATTGGTTTGGCCGTATAAAGTCTTACCAGGCATTCTTGAGGTACTCATTTGGGCGCCCTCCGCCTGTGCAATGGGAGTGGTAGCTACGAGACGGAAAATCAAAGATAGCACATCTTTAGACTAACAGTAGGGTTGACAATGAATGTGAAATTGTGATGTCAACCTACCAGTTTGAGCCCCTGCAATAACCTCTGTTTCCATGGGCGTGACATCTAGGAGAAGAATGAATAACTAGACAATTGTCTCGAAGTTCAATTCTTTTACACCTATTGATTTGCACTCTTACCTGGCATCATTGAGCCACTGTTTTCAGCTTCCCCCGTCTGTGCAATGGATACATGCACAGGAATAGTAGCTAAGGAACTTTCCTCGATTACGGGCGCCGGCGGGGTTGAAGTGCTGCCAACTTCGTTCGCAGAAAAAGTTCTCATCTCTCCCAACTTGCTCTGTAGCTGTTGGAATTTCTCTTGAGCACTTGCTGGGAGTTGCCTCGCACTAGTTTTTAAATCATTTGATAGCGTTATAACTTCTAAAAGTAAGTTCTCCGGAATGCGAACAAAGCGATCCATATTCGAATGCTAGATGGCTTCTCACATTTGAATTAGAAATTGTAAAAAATAACGGTTTCTATTAAAGGTGTATCTGACGTCATTTACAGCCAATAAGATTAAAGCATTTCCACGATTAACGGACACTGGTTGTTTTTGTTTTTTTAGCTGTTAGCTCCCGGTTTTTTTTTTCAGGAGTCTAAAACCTCATTCAATTGCAAAGATTGTTTCATTCGATGATTTTCAAGTGCTGTAGAGATAGCACGCACTTAGAAACCCTGCTAAAAAAATTACAACCGTGGCGTGACTCCGCGTGCCGTGATCAGTTAGGTGCAGAAATCACCACTGTAGCATGCAGACTGAAAATTTTAAAATTGGGAAAATAAATCTGCTAATAGCCTGATAAAAAAGCGGCAATTTTCTGGTGTGATTACATATTTAAGCGCTTCCATTTTTTATCTGGATTCTTTTAAACGAATAAGACCGAAAAGTTCAATTTCAGGTAAGTTTACACCCTTTGCCAAAGAGTCTTCTAAACTGAAAAAGAAAACAATATGGAATAAATTTTATGAACCCTGAGCTCAATTCTTACTTTTCTTTCAACCTCGCAATTCTTGGTGTTAACAGCTAATTAACACCACGGGATCACGCGAGTGGTCATAGCTCGAGAGTCTTTAGTGGTGTTGCCTTCAACGTTCGCGTGCTGGCATTTTTCACTGGGCACGTGCGTTGGGTGTAGTCCTGAAAAAATAGGTTTACATCCGGTTGTCTCCAAATTTGGTGGGTTTATTGTGAATATGTTTAGCCAATCATCTACCCAGTTTCAGCGTGGAAACTTCAATAGCTCGTATACAACAGCCCTCACTGTCCTCGAAGGTCAGCCTTCGAGTGGTGTGTTTGCGAAATTTCTCTCACTTTTACGGACTGTTCGAAATGATTATTCATAGCAAAACCTCTGCTAAAGGGTGGGAAAAATGTCAGGAAAACAATTTCAAGCACTTTTGAAACGGCAGTTAGAAACGAACAACGGGAAATTGAGGTTAGTGATGACAACAGGGGCCTTAGGGAGGCTGCAAATAATTTCTCTTTTTTTCACACAATGAAACATATTCTCCTTATATATAATTGGGGTAATTATATCAAAACTCAAGACGAAATTTGGCTAGTGTATTAAGTATCCATCATATATTTCTCACATGACATTTTCCTTCAAAATACCGGTTACCATGGCAACGAATAAGGGTTTAAGTGACCATCATATTGTTTGAGCAAAAATTGCATAGCTTTTGCGAAAAGCAGATGTATCTGTGTGAGAATTAGAAGAAAAGGTGAGCAAAATCATTTAGAATGAGCTGACGCAAGCAGCTTTAGAAATGCATGTGTGGCTTACGCGCGTGCACGCTCAGCTGAAAACCCTCCTTAAGCACACACGTTTTTGAGACATGGACGGCAACCAGAAGAGAGTGTTTCGCGTGCCAGGACAGTGGTGTCTCCCAGGTTTTTTGTGTAATCATCTCTAATGGAGAAAAGATACTTAGCAATCAATGTAAATGTGGTTGGTTGTGTGAAGACAAGTTAACAGGGAAAACAGCTCAACTCCCGTTGCTGTCTCAAAAATGCAGGTGCTTGAGGTCCGTAATATTCTTGCACAGGCCACCATTTCTTCAATTGTTTTTTGAATGCCATGAACAAAGCCGGGACTGTCCTTTTTGCGTTGAA
Source organism: Montipora foliosa (assembly GCF_036669935.1). NCBI lineage: Eukaryota > Metazoa > Cnidaria > Anthozoa > Scleractinia > Acroporidae > Montipora > Montipora foliosa. The sequence goes on along the minus strand of NW_027179439.1, from coordinate 6,847 downwards.
AATCGGGCCAGATTGTCAAATACAAATTAAATGAATGCAATTTTCATGTTTGTTGACATACATAATTTTGAAAAATCATTAAAAAAAATCACAGCTCCTTCTTTTTTAGCCAAATTTGGTGGAAATCTTGGTTAACTAAAAAAAAGGCTACTTTTTCAACTTTCTGTAACAGAAGATATAATTTTGAGTTTTTCTCTATTTCTGCTCAAATATTTTCAAATATTTTTCAGATTTTTGTTGTTTACAGTTATTTTTCAGAAAAGTCCTTGGTTTTTATGCTGGGATTTTTTTCATGAAAAGCCTATTTTATAACCTTTAAAAATAGTAGATATTGTAAGCCATATTGTATAAGCTTAAAATTAATGGAAGTCTAAACAATTGATCAGTTTTGTGGCTTGATTTGGATCCCTGCAAATCTTTGGGACAAAACAGAGTGCAGTCTTTGGTCAGCAATCATACAATAATTTTTATTCTCTCTTTCCCCCCTTGACATAATATTACAGATGATAACTCAAACATTGTTCTTTGAGTTTGGTACGGGCTGTACCGACTGTCTCAAGGAATCCTTGGCGTCTGCCCTCAGGCATTTGCGTAAACAAGCACAAACTATGTACGAGCAAATCAGAAGAAATGCCTGGCTGTCGAGTTGGCCTGAGACTGCTGAGGAACTAGAAGAGGGGGGTGCGGGGGTCACGTATAAGAGTACAAAGTTATCATTGGCCATTAGTCCAGTCCAGTTTAATAAAAATATCATGTTCACTACCAAGACAGGGTGCTGTTATTCTCTTAGACAGTTCATGAATTTTTTGTCCCTGAATTTCTCAAATACAGGTGAATGAGAGGTTGATTTAATATGTTGCTTTAGTGACTTGAAACTACATCACCTCAATCATTTGAGCCAGTAAGTGCTTTAAATATTGAGCCAGTTAAATTGACTCCACATGTACAAACATTGCAAATGACAATGATATTATTATTCTTACTTGGAACTAGGGCAATAGACAGAGAACTTAACAGTTGCCCTGTAACAATAGTAATAACCAGTTGAGTTTGATGTTGAAAATCTCATAGTAAAACATGCAACTTCTACTTGACATTGAAAACAAACAATATTTCTTTCTTCAGGTACATTTCGAAAAGTATGTACCGGTTACTTCATAGGGAATATGTTTTAGAGTACATTATCAATTACCAGTTGAATAATCCTCTTGTTCAGACACAACAGAAGATATATGGCAAAAGTTCACCTATTTCTGCTGATTTAATACTTTGCCCTAGTGACTTGAAACTACATTACATGTACATCCATCATTATTGAATTTCACTGATTACCAGTCCAAAATGTTACCCAAACACCCAGGCTAGGCTAGGGACTTAATGGTAGTTTCAAAAAAACTTTACATCAATACTCTCCCAGAGAGCTGAATAAATAAAGGAAGAAAGAAATGAAACAACATAATTTACGTCAATCAGTTGAGCAAGTAATTTTATATTGTTGTGATACGGGACACTGAAAAACACAGACTGCAGACTGTGCAGACCGTCTGCAAAATGAAAATGTGGGTAGCCTGAATTAGGTCTAAATAACATTTGGTTAGCCTAATGAGGCCTAAGTGACATTCAGGTTAGCCTGTTTACGGTTAGCTCTCAATAATAGTGAGGGGAACACCATATTTTACCCCTGGTCTGCACAGACTGCAGTCTGAGTTTTGGCGTGACTGCTGTGACACAGTGAGCCCTGATGGTATCACTGTTTGTATTGCTTGAATAACAATGGATAAATATGTACAAACAAATGAACTGGTAACAATAAGGGTATGACATCTAAAACCGACAGGCGCTCCTAAAAAAGTACATGACAATTGAGTTTAATGTTGAAATATCTGAGCAAAACATTTCATTTCTACTACAGACTGAGAAGAAACTAATTCTTTTTCCAGGCATATTTTCAAAAGTATGAAGAGATATCAGTAAAGTAACTGAAGAGAGCATCATGTTGAAACTGAATGAAGGATGCATTTAATATGAGTTCTGGACAGATGCTAGCATTTGAATGATTATTGTGTTGCTCAGACATTAGATATTAAGGCTAAAACTATATAAGTTACTGCACTGGCTCATATGTTTAATATTATTCTTAACTCTGGTTATATCTCTAGATTTAGGCCATTGTCTTAGCCGTACTGAAGCTGCCAGAAATAATTATTGTTATTCTACTTCCAAGGCAGCATTTACACGAACACGGTTTCACGTCGACACACTTTCATGATCTCGAAACCGCGTCAAAATCAATGCGGTTTGGAAGTGTTTACACGGATCCGTTTTCACCAGAAAATCCAAGTCATAAATGGTACAAGCGAGCTCTGCACTAGGTGCTAAATTCACTATTTTCAATTGAACAATGCAAATTTCGCACCAAAATAGTAACCGTATTCAAATCGATGCGGTTTCGCTGTTTAGACGACAGATAAAACCGCATCACTTTCAAAACGCTCCACTTTTGGCAGCGGTTCCAAATCAACATGTTTTCAGTAACAGTCTCGATCGATGTCGTGTAAACGGAAGGTGTAACCCGCAGCAAAATCGATGCGGTTACAAATAAAACCGCGTTCGTGTAAACGGTGCCTAAGACAATGGCCTTTTGGGTCAAAATGTACTACAGATAATATAGTGGGCAGTCAAGCTATGTAACACAGTCACATCTTTTCAGAACTTCAACTTGTAATATTTTATTTGTAACCATAATAGTGTTTGCATCATGTGGCAAATGGTTGAAATCTTTCAACATTGATGAAAGTAATTTATTTCTGCTAGTGTGGTGCTTTTTGGGCTGTTTATATACATAGCTTGACTTCAATCCCACAGTCTACCTGTAGTAAATGTTGACCCTCCCCCCAGAGCATACTTTTATGCCACCCAGGCCCCCACTAAATAGGGCCCGTCCCCTCCCCCTCCCCCTCCCCCTCCCCCTCCCCCTCCCTCCCCTGTTCCCGCCTCTGCGGGAACTGGGGCACTCCCATTGGAGATGTCCAATGCCCTGACACCTCCAGCATCCTGAAAACAACAAAATTGAAAACGCATCTCTTATAATTTAAATATAATACTGTCTTGTGGGTACAGATTAGCAACTATCATCAAGCCATGATGCCATCATTAATTTTATTATTGAGAGAGTCCTTTCAATGCAACTTATGAAAATTGTCTGCGAACATAGGCAATGGCAAGCAATAAGTTAGTTTTTTTTTTTTTCAATACTCACTCCTTTGGGGCAGTTCACCACCACCATCCAGTGGCTCATGGTTTTCTAGGAAAAAAGTAGTCATTACTGTAATGTGAGTTGTGTGTGAATCAAGTGAACATTCAAGTCAATTCTTGGTATGCACAATTCATATTACAAATAGAAAGAGAACAATATTCGCCACATTTGCTATTGTGCCTCTCTTTCCCAGGAAATATTGTCTGCAAACATAGGCAATGGCAAGCAATAAGTAAGTTTTTTTCTTCAATACTCACTTCTTTTGGGCGGTCGTCCATCTTTGTTGTCTAGGAAAAAGTAGTCATTACTCAAATGTGACTTGTGTGTGAATCAAGTGGACATTCCATTCAATTCTTTGTACACACAATTTATATTACAAATAGAAAGAGAACAAGAATAATATGAGGCCATAATGTAGGCAATGAATAGGTGTGCAGTGCCCAAGGGAGCAAAGCTTTTGAATGTAGTATGACACAGCCAGTAAACAACAGCATAAATGTAATCAAAATAAACTGAACGTTGATTTAAATATTGCTCAAGTAAGGTGAGTAAAGTAAAAAAAAGGTTGAACTTTATTACTGTATTAAAGTATAAAGGCAGGAGGGAGTCAAATTATTTTACTTAGCATTATTATTGAGAGTCAGTCCTTTGGAATGCAACTTTAAAAAATAGACAAACAAGGTCTAAGCAATGTTATTTGGTATTTAGATGTTTGAGAAGGTTGAATTTTTGGCAGCTATTCATCTGCTATGGACCTGCTATACCCACCCTCCCATATACAGAGAGAAGACAGCCACAACACCATGAACTTCATCCCCTACTCTTCTTGAATAGTGTGTGGGTTCTTTAACGGCCCACAGGGAACTAATGAACATGGAAGTTATTTGTGGGACGGGACCTCCGGCTTATCGTCCTTATCCGAGAACACTTGAAAGACTAACCATTTGCGGATGTAATTACAAAGCAGCACTTCTCCTCAGTTATTTTAAGACCCTGAGTGTTGGTCTGGCAGGAGTCGAACTCATGACCTCCCGCTTAGCAGGCCGATGTAATTAGATGTAAATGTAATTAGTCAAACACTAACTACCCTTTTTTTCAATACTCACTTGGATTCAATGCTTCAGTTTTTTCTTGTTTTCTAGGAAACAAATGTAGTCTTGTGTTCACATTAAGTGGGCATTATTTTTTTAGAAAGATACTTTGAAAAATTGAACAACAAGTTTTAATCAATGTGAAACACTCACGTTCATGTGATGGTACACTGATCTCATGGTTTTCTACAGTAGGAAAAAATGTAGTGTTAAGTGTTCACATTAAGTGGGCATTAATTTTTTAGAAAGAAACTGTGAAAAATTGAACAACAAGTTTTAATCAATGTGAAACACTGACGTTCATTTAATGGTGCACTGGTCTGTATGTTTTATAGGAGAAAATGTAGTGTAGTGTTGATTGGTAATCAAAGGCTGAATTTTTAATAGAGGCTTATGTATGGACCCTCAGGGACATGAGTGACTTCAAGCAAGTTAATAATACAGAAATTCATCACAACATTAACATCAAAAAAATCAATTTATGCCCACCATGACTTCATCCCCTACTCTTCTTGAATAGTGTGTGGGTTCTTTAACGGCCCACAGGGAATAATAATAATAATAATAATAATAATAACAACTTAAAAACTTGTATAGCGCATGCTTCATGACAAAATGATCGCATGCGCTTAACATGGATTAAAATACCAATAGGGAACTAATAAACATGGAAGTTATTTGTGGGACGGGACCTCCGGCTTATCGTCCTTATCCGAGAACACTTGAAAGACTAACCATTTGCGGATGTAATTACAAAGCAGCACTTCTCCTCAGTTATTTTAAGACCCTGAGTGTTGGTCCGGCAGGAGTCGAACTCATGACCTCCCGCTTAGCAGCCCGATGTAATTAGATGTAAATGTAATTAGTCAAACACTAACTACCCTTTTTTTCAATACTCACTTGGATTCAATGCTTCAGTGTTTTCTTTGTTCTCTAGGAAACAAATGTAGTCTTGTGTTCACATTAAGTGGGCATTATTTTTTTAGAAAGATACTTTGAAAATTGAACAACAAGTTTTAATCAATGTGAAACACTCACGTTCATGTGATGGTACACTGATCTCATGGTTTTCTACAGTAGGAAAAAATGTAGTGTTAAGTGTTCACATTAAGTGGGCATTAATTTTTTAGAAAGAAACTGTGAAAAATTGAACAACAAGTTTTAATCAATGTGAAACACTTACGTTCATTTAATGGTGCACTGGTCTGTATGTTTTCTAGGAGAAAATGTAGTGTAGTGTTGATTGGTAATCATAGGCTGAATCTTTAATAGAGGCTTACTTAGTATGTATGGACCCTCAGGGACATGAGTGACTTCAAGCAAGTTAATAATACAGAAATTCATCACAACATTAACATGAAAAAAGTCAATTTATGCCCACCATGACTTCATCCCCTACTCTTCTTGAATAGTGTGTGGGTTCTTTAATGGCCCACAGGGAATAATAATAATAATAATAATAATAATAACAACTTAAAAACTTGTATAGCGCATGCTTCATGACAGAATGATCGCATGCGCTTAACATGGATTAAAATACCAATAGGGAACTAATAAACATGGAAGTTATTTGTGGGACGGGACCTCCGGCTTATCGTCCTTATCCGAGAACACTTGAAAGACTAACCATTTGCGGATGTAATTACAAAGCAGCACTTCTCCTCAGTTATTTTAAGACCCTGAGTGTTGGTCCGGCAGGAGTCGAACTCATGACCCTCCCGCTTAGCAGCCCGATGTAATTAGATGTCAATGTAATTAGTCAAACACTAACTACCCTTTTTTTCAATACTCACTTGGATTCAATGCTTCAGTGTTTTCTTTGTTCTCTAGGAAACAAATGTAGTCTTGTGTTCACATAAGTGGCATTATTTTTTTAGAAAGATACTTTGAAAAATTGAACAACAAGTTTTAATCAATGTGAAACACTCACGTTCATGTGATGGTACACTGATCTCATGGTTTTTCTTACAGTAGGAAACAATGTAGTGTTAAGTGTTCACAGATAAGTGGGCAATTATTTTTTTTTAGAACGATACGTTGAAAAATTGAACACCAAGTTTTAAAGGCACTGTGAAACCCTTGACTTTCATTGTAATAGTGGCACTGGTCGTTTATGTTTTTCTATGTAAAAATGTAAGTGAAGTGTTGAGTGGTAATCAAAGTCTGAATGTTAATAGAGTCTTATGTATGGACCCTCAGGGACATGAGTGACTTCAAGCAAGTTAATAACGACAGAAATTCATCACAACATTAACATCAAAAAAATCAATTTATGCCCACCATGACTGGTTTGAATTTTGTAATGCTAAAAGAACAAAAAATAAAGATTATAGTTCAGATCTATTTACTTGTATTTTATTTTCTGTTGTTTAAACTCTGACCTTGGACTGCTAGGATAGGAAAGTGGCAACCCCACTCAGTAATTTGTTCAATAACTCACATTGTTCCGTAATTATCACCACGCCCTCAGCTTCTAGGAAAGAAATAGTCAATTATTGTT
>NW_027179438.1:5000-7500 GCF_036669935.1 Montipora foliosa | reverse complement strand
GTGATGACCTGGTGAAAAAAAAAACCCCCAGCCGTGAAACGAATGCAATCTGAATCCCTGGTGCTCGACACACACTCAAATATACACTCAAAAACCGGAATCGTAATTATACCACCTCCCACAGGTAAGAACCTTTCGGTCTATATTTTATAGTAAATCATAGACATGGGCCCAAAGAAGATGAGAAAACAACTCTGAACTAATGCTGGAAATCGAACCCAAGACCTCCGAAGTAAATCATTCCACCAACCGACTCCTCTCTCTCGCTCCCCCGAGGGTACTCAAAGTGACTCAAAGAAAACCAAAAAAAAAAAAAAAAAAGAGAGAGAAGTAGGCGTAAAAATAAGGTATGTCGACGAGGGAACTGATTTGTCTTTCCATCATTCGCGTCTGCAAAGACAGCTTCACTGCAGCGGGAAATTGTTAATAGGCGATCCTCCGCGGAGGAATGATAATGAACAGGACTGAACTAGAAAGCAATACGGAAACGAGTCGTTGGGAGTTAAGAGTGCTATTTCCAGCCAATTTTAACATGTACTTGTATTAAGTATTATTCAAGTATGAAATCCTTTTTTTAGTTCCATTTTTCTAACCTTGTCCTCGTTCGTTTTGACGAAATTTGCCTTATTTCTGTGCCTAAAATTCAGTAGAAACTCGTGGTTTTCCCTCACTGGATCAGTGAGATTCGATCAAAACAAAACAAAAAAATCTCTCATAAGAGAACGCCCATATTATTTATGTCGTGAGGCAAACACGGTCCCCATCCTTGTTTCTCATTGCAATTTCTGCCGTCACCAGTCCTACGTCAGTGTTGTAAGTGAGAAATAAGCCATTTTAGTTTCCCTTAGGCCTGTTGCTCTGAGCGATGCTAATTGTCAAGCGTTTGAGATGGTAAAGACCTCGCTCTTTCACACAGACATGATAAAGTAACTCCATAGTGGCTCATTTCATTAAAAGTCAGAGGTGTAGGAACCAACCCGCGATCAGGCGCTCTTTTCTTTTTGGAAGGACGCGAAGAAAAATACGCCTGACAGCAGATTATGTAAGAAGCCGAAAGTTAACTTTGGTTTTTGACAATTTTATTTAAATCTGTTAGAAGCGTTTACACAAGTTTACATAAATTACGACTTTGCTGAAAGCAGTTAGAACTTCAACATGTTCATGGAATATTGATAATAATAGTAACAGTAATAATAGATAATAGCAAAGCACTGTAAAGTGCAGCAATTGGGGGATTATTAAGGACAATGTCCACTAAAAGACAAGTTAAAAGAAAACTTTGCAAGATGGTAAGTCTTAACCGATTGTTCAATTATCTTCAAATGGACCTCAAAGTTGGTAATCTCACGTCGTTATCAAAGAGACAACGACCTAAAATGTACCAAAATGTAAAACTCACGTGCAAGGTTGGTTATTTAATACAAGTAGTAATACTTGAAGAGCAGTTAACAACCACCTTTGTGGCTTTCTAATTGTTGTTGATAGAAGAATCCTCCTTTCAAGAAGGGGGGGTCTCTCCACTAACTAAAACATTCACTAATTAGCAGGTAGTTTGAGGGTAATATTGAGTTGGTTAGGACAAAGACCAGTTAAAAGAAAACTTTGCAAGCTGGCAAGTGTTAAGCGATTGTTCAAGTACCTTCAAGTGGACCTCAAGTTGGTCATGTCACGTCGTTATCACGGCGACAACGACCACGAAATGTACCAAAATGTAAAACTCACGTGCAGGGCCTGCAGAGTCTTGTTTTTTTCATTAAACTCATTACTAGCTTTTTTATTTTATTTTGTGGCGTCCTCGTCACCGGCGTCGTATTGTCCTACCCTTACTATGGCTGCCATGACTCATCGCGAAAATTCACCGGCTAAAGTTGGTCATTTGCAAAACCAAGGATTGGATGTTTTCTGATTTTCATTCTGTAAGCATCAGGGTGACTGATTTTACTTTACTTATTCTGATTGTATTTACTTGATAAAGCATAATCTTTGATAGGCTGCTACACCTTGGTCATAAGCATTCTATACCTACCAGTTTCTTTAACAACGTAACGTAACATCCCGAAACAACAAGAGCCGTATAATTCTATTGCTAACAATTTTTGCAAAATATCTAGGTTTCTATCAATGCTAACTGAATAGCGGGATTTATCATTTATGAATTCTAAATCTTCAAAGCGTTTATATGCTAAAATGACAAAAGTGATGAAAGAATCACTACGCTTACTGCATATTGTTCAAAAACAACTCCCGCCACTTTTACAACCAACCACAAGAAAGACTGTGACTGATCGGTTCTTCTGGGGGTTGTCATTGGTTGAAATAAAGATTTGACTCTTAACACTAATGACAACGATGTCAATTACCTAGTTCCTTGTTACCTTTACTTAATACATTTCCTTTTTTTAACTCAATTAAATCAAAAGAAACTGATTGCTTCTTCAGTATTTCAGACTTGACCATTTCTTCTTAGAACGTGGCTTAACTGAAGCCGCCGCACACACGT
>NW_027179436.1:0-16877 GCF_036669935.1 Montipora foliosa | reverse complement strand
ACCATTTAACACGGAATTTTTGTGTGAGAATTTTTTGAACAGATTGTACTGGACATTCCCCACCGAAGAAATGAGAAACGGAAATGATCCGTTCCATTTGGGGTCCCTTTCCCGAGAGGCCTTTACGAGTCGGTGGTACAAATAAATATGGCGGCCAAAGCCCGCCAAGGTGAAGTGGTGTAATCCTCGCACTCGGGAGCCTTTGTTTTAGTGGAGCAAACAAATGATCCAGAAAATTCCAGTCGTTTTGGGAAGTGGAAAAAGAAGACAAACCTTCGACGGTTTGTCTTTTTTTCCCGAGAACATTGCCGTTTTGTGTCAACAGTTCCAACTGTTTTTTCCCACCGGACTACGGGTTTTTTTTCTGACAATGGTAAGCCCCCCGGAACTGGGGCTGTGCTTTTTTGTTTGCGGAAAAAGTCGTCTAAAAAAAGTCGGTCTGCACAAAATGCCGCTTAGTGTGGGAGTTGTTTTACTCCAAGTCCATGTTGCTCCGTTTTAGGACAAGAATTGAAAATTCACCCGACATGGGCAGAATTTATAATATTGAATCGTGAAACTCATTAATAAAGTTTGCACCCTTTTCAAAACGGCCAACGGAGTAGCACAGCGTACGATGATAACTTAACATTCGTTCATCATTCGTTGTGCCGTTTGATTTTTCGAAACGGTTCACTGCAAATCAGGTTAAACGTTGTGAAGCTTGCTCTTCCCTCGCTAGTCCCTGTGAAAACGCTCTATCCAGCAATTTGTCACCGTTGTTAAAAAGACGGCCCCCTCTCCTCGCCTCTTTTTGTGCTCCAGGTGGCAAAGGAGAAAATTTGAATTCCCCGAAAGGCATTCAAAAGTTTGCCATCATTTGTTTTTTACGGCAAACAAACTATATTTTAGTATGTTTAGAAAATTAATAAAAGAGACTCTTTGTATTTGTTTGCTTTAGGGTGATCATTCTTACAAAGGTTTAATCAAAAGGCGGCGATGCTGCCTGAAAATTGCTTACTGAGGCACTTGTCTACGGGGGCAACAAGGAGATGCCTTTCTTTCACAGATGACAACACGTTCAGCTAAAAAAAAAACAGAACTTTGGGCTAGAAACGCTAAAAAAGGCGAAATGCTATTTAACGACGGCGAACAGTGAATGTCTGGTCGGGCAAATCTAAAAATTAGATCACGAAACCATTTAGATTTGAAACCGTAGCACTTATCTCTTAGTCAGACCCAGGAAGAACCTAAAAAGCAAACAAAACAAAATTCTGGATGCCTTGGCGGAGAAACCGAGACATACTCCCACAAGTTGGGAAGCGTCTCTATTGTTGGTTAAACCGAAGCACTATCTAGAGTAAGGAAAGCTTGGTTTTTTTTAGGCTAGAATTCATTCTGTTGTGTGGCTTATTTTATTTATTTTTGTTATGACTTGGAGTTGTAATCAGAGACGTTAGCAAGGCACAAAGTTCTTTTAAAGAAAACACGTTTATTTTTGCAACAAATCATAAGGGCTCGAAAGCTCCAGGGAAATTTCAACGTCGTTTCGCGATACAGTAAACCAAGGGCTAGAATCGCACCTTATAGCTTTGGCCCGTGATCATGCGTTTCCATGGATTGTTCCGCCAAAAAACCGTTTTTTTAAATTATAATTTGTTCGCAAGATTTGTTTTAGTTGTCGTCCTTTTTTCATTATACACGATGTGTTCCTTAATAAGCAAAACTGGTGATGCGGTATTGAATAAACGCTAACAGGGTTTTGTTGGCTTCCCCAATCTTAAGAAATCCTCTGACCTGTTTAATACTTAATCGTTGCAGTTGAAAAGGCATCTATAGCCTTTTTTGGCTGATACTATTGGTTACTTCAAGCAAGAAAACACAGATGATAAATAAAGGTATACGAAGGACTTCGGACTTAATAACTAGGTTTTTTTATTCGGGGGCGCGCGGTAAATACCTGCCTGGATTTGCTGCCTAATTAATCTACTACCATAGTAACGTTGCGATCTTGACAACCGCGAACGCTACTTCAAACGCTGGTTCACATACATGTCACACTCCAATCTTATCCTCATGTACTTATGATTGCTCGACGAAAAGTGTGAATTTGTTTTTCCCGTCCATGAAGGTTTCCGAAGTTTCAAAGGAAATCTTGGTGTTGTTTATTTTGTCATGTTGTTTTGATCACGACGGAAATGTTTGTAAGAGCATTACAGGGTCAAAACACTGCAAGGTTGAACAACTAACCAAACGATAAAATGAATAAAGATCCCATCTGATATTCTCGGTTGAATGGGTTGGGTCGGCTTGTAGTCCTGTAGTCCGGCAAGAACGATGACCACCGGAGGTCAGGGGCTCTGCGTTTTCCTCGCGGAAACATAACCCGCTCCAGTGTCATCCGCCTTGGTGACCAGCCATGTTTAGGACCGGCGGTTTGTTATCGTTAAACATAACCTTGAGTTAAGAAGAGGTAAATCAGAGGCGATTAAGAATTACCTGACAGCCAAGCCAAAAGGCAGCGAGAAAGTAGCAAATAACTTGGAAGACGAAGAGCACAAGTCAGAAACAGAGGACAACAACGCTCGGGTCGTTGTAAGCATGAAGCAAGCCCAGCATTGCGCAGACTCCAGCGACCCCCTGGCATGAAAGCTCTCCCGATCTGTCCGGTTGGATCCTAAATCAGTAGTGCTTCGTTTGTCACTATAAACCGCTTGCCCTCAGCACGAGGAAAGTATCTGTGAATGGAAGCGTTTGCGCTTCATTTCAAAACGCTCATTTTTTCGGACATTTTCGTGTCAAAATTTTAAAAGACGATCTAAAGCATCCATTACTGTAGCATTAAAATTTTCATGCGATCCATTCAAGTGTATCCTATATGATGTCATCGACCAACACGGCAGTGAGCTCGAAAGAAAACTTAAACTCCATTGTTTCTCATTTGTTCTTAATGGAAGTCAGGGATGATTTACCTTCCTGTTTTCCGGCCTTTGCCCTGTCAAATTGAGTTAAATTGATGCTATCGGTCTTCAACGAATACGCCGAGAGAAAGTTGTATCCACACATGCTCCATAAAACCTGGGCTTTTGACGCCTATTACCCTAGTCTTGCTTTCGGCCTATGCCTCGATGGTTTGGCTCCTTCCAGGAAAAACCACTTCGTTTTTTATAACTCGATAATACGCGTCGCCAGGGCACACACTGACAAGATAAACATGTCCGACTGCACTGGTCTTCTCACTATTTGCAACAATCTCACCCAAAGCGTTCTTGTCGGACGGAGATAAGCGTACGGTGACCCCATCGCCATAAATTGACCGGGTCTGGGACTTGTAAAAAGAGCTTTCACATCGTACCCTAATTTCGTGCCGAAATGGTCCAATGCGGCCGACTAGATTTTTGCTCGTGACCCAGCAGATCACACACCTGCAAGCCTATAACCAGGCTACATCAAGAAAGATTTTACTATAGTGACGCAAACCACGCGTTGAACTGACTTTTTTTCCCCTTCAACAGAGAGAGAGATTTGTCTCATTAAATCGTGTTTTTCAGTAGCGTTTCCGAAATTGACGTCGCCGTCAGAGGCAGGCATGCCTTCGCGGAATGCTCAGGGTAAAAAGACATATAAAATCCCCAAAGCCCTCAAAGGCATTTTGTACGAGTGTTATTAAAGCCTAACACTTCAACCGAGAGGATTTTCGACCCGTTTGATTCACTTTGCTTAGCGTGGGCCATCCAGTTGGATGAAATTTTCAGCTTTGGCGTGAATTTACATATACGAAAATTGTTCCAGTTCGTAGCAAGGAACGCAAGAAGACCGCAATAAATATTGGATAGTCAGGAATTTTTGAGCAGAACAAAGACCTGATAACCTCTGATAATGCGAATGCCATTCGAAGGCAAGGACTCTTTATCTTCCATCCCCAGTAACGGGATCCCTTTCCCAGTGGGCATATTCCATTTTGTCCTACCGAAAATCAGGTTCCCAATCCCATCTCTCATTACACCTTCATGACACTCATCATTCCAGGAACCCAGGCCGTTTTAAAGTGTTGGACAATTTGTTACTCCATACATAAAATTAACGGGTTGCAAAATTAGCCGGTTGCAAAGCAATATGTTCCGCGATTTTCAGTCCCTCTGTTGTCATCACATTTGAAATATTATATTAGAACTTACAAAATGTCCAAAACAAAAGGATATGTTTTTTGCAATCTTCGGGATTGCTTCCACGTTTTTTCCGCCACTCTCTTTTTGGCCTTGCATTTTCAATGTTCCGACCGGCCGTAATGGCAAGCTCTTCTACTTCTTCTGTCCTCAGAAGCTGTGGAAACGGACAAGTAATATTTCGTAAGGAAAACTTTTTAGAACAGCCTGATGCATTTAGATGATGAAACTGTTCAAACATATTTTGATACCAGAGCTCTATTAAACAAGCCCTTGCCATAGCCCATGGAGCAAAGCCGAATGAATAATTCTTATGTCGTGGAAAAGCTAACCCATATTCCGCCTCTACAAAGCTCCCTGTACATTACACACTCGTTGCCAAGATTTTCAGGACAAGGCCCCTTTAAATTAGACATTGGTAAACAATAATCATTATGACACGTAGACAAAAAGAATGTCAAGCCAAATTTAACCCTAACAAATGTAAGTTTTGGAGAGTGTTTTGCTGTTACATAGTGCATGAGCCGTATGATTTTAATAGTTGATATGACTGCTTGCTCACAGGTTGTTTACATTCCATACCACCTGTCTAAACCAAGTTTGAGGTGCTGACTGTAAGTAGGGGAGCAGGAAGTTTGTGTCCCAGGTCCCGTGATGGGCAGTGGCCACAAAAAAGAAGGATAAGGACTGTCCTTTATGCCGTCAGTTATCCACTGAACTGCGAGGTTGAGTATGTGCATGTCCGTTTCGCCTTACGCCATAAAACGGTTGGGTTGTTTGCGTCCTCTGGGGTTAGTCCAGATAACTGGAGGTCCGTCTCTCAGGACTTCCACCACTTTTTTTTCCGCGCAGCCTCCCCGGGTCATGCACCCATCCACATGCAGAGAGCGGGACCCTTCCAGTCTCATACAATCTCTGAGGTAAATCAGTAACACAGGAAATGGAAACCTATTTGAAAGTCAATCAGAGAGTGCAACTGCCACAAATCATTGGCAAGCATGCATAATACCAAAAACTAATAGGGCCGGTAAATCTTATTGGCTTTTTGCAGTAGTTCCTTGGACAGATTCAAACAGTTTCACAAGTTTTATCTCAGAAAAACCACAAAACGAAATCAGCAGGCCATTCTGTGCTATATTGCGCCCCTTGATTAGTCCAATCATAGGTTGCCATACTTTCTGAGAAGTATAATAAAATTATGAATGTTCCCGAATATGATGATAGAATACTTTATGTAAAATATTACATGATGGGGCTTTTACTTAAAAAACACAAGTCATGTTACTTAACTTAAAACTACATGTACCATGTGCAGATCAATTCATGTATGTTTATATATTATTGTTGACCCATCTCTGTTCCAAGTGGCACAGTCATGTTTTCCATGATCATGTTTGTCTGTACATTAATAATCCATTTTGTCCATATCACCATCTATGACCCCCATGTTTCCAAGCAAGTCTTGACAAGACCTGACGTCTCTAGCCAGCCTTATAAAGGCCGTATAGAAAAGACAGATTTTTTAGCTATGTGGGTTGTGCTATTCTGCCAGTGCTTACTTGTATAACCAGACCATTTGCTATCCAGGATCCGTATTTATGGTATGTGCTCTCTAAGTTTTTTTTCCTAAAAGCTTAACCGTAAAGTGCCCCTGTGACCAAAAATCAATTCATAGTTTTTCTTGTGGAGTTCAAAACTATGTTTTAACAAAACACCAAGTTGACCCACATTATTAAGCCATTGATTTTCCCCCAAAAAGACAACCTCTTTATTTTAACTGTAATTTTCGGACCCTATTTAATGGTCTGTCATTCCTAACCTATTCTTGAGAGAGGCGGGATCGAGGAGAAAAAGCCGTCAAAGACTCACTAGTTGTAAGAATTCAATACGTTGTACGCCGCAGAATCAGTCTGCAGCACGGGTTTTGGACTTTCAGACTTTGTAAAACTCACGCTTTTGCATAAGAATAAGCTAACAGATCACACGCTGAAATTTAAAGCTAGTGAGCCTCTGCCGTCAGACTTTTCCCTGGATCCAACCCGTCTGAGGTCCAATCGGTCAGTTTTTAACGTGATTAATGCCGGAACGTGAAATCCAAAACTTTACACTCAAAGTAAACGGCCTTTGGATAAAAATCAAGCTCAAATTTTGCCAGTGAGGTGTTAAGTCAAACCACTTTCAAAATCTGAAGGAAAAAAGGAAGTGGTTTTTTTGAATCACAGGGGCACGTTTACTAACGTTTAACAACCCCCTGCGCTTGTCTCCATTGACTAGTAAAATCATCTTGCGTTAGACAGAGTAGAATCTTGACATTTCCTTGGGAGAGAAAAGAGTTGGAGAAATATCTTGCGTTTTACTTCGGTATGTCTAATGCCACACAATTTTATTAATTTTTGTCAACTGTGGGGCACCCTAGGGTTTTTGAGGTGTCAATTAGTTCACTGTCTGAAGGAGGTGGTAGAGGACGTGCTCCCTGGAACTTTTCTGAATGTGAGGAAATCAACTCCAATCTATGATTTTGCTACAAACAGTGTACAAAATTAGAGGAGACAATTCACCTTCTTGGGGTATTATTAATTTAACTGTTATCGCCTACACTGCACGCCGCCCTGGTACCAATGTTACTAGCAATACAAAAATTGCTACAACTTAAACATTCAACATTGAAAGGGCGGAGGGAGGGGAAGTGGGACAGGTTGGAATTGTAGATATTGCAGGTATTGTAGCTAGAAAAGCTGTTTTTTTAACGGGAGTGTCTCGAGCAATTTGTAACCTGTTTGTAGCTTTACAATCCAGGATGCAAACATAATTCCAAAGTGTGGCACTTTCCTCTTAAGTGTTGAAATACCGGTACTAATTATTAGAATCTCTGAAATGGTCCTCCTTGATTAGTAAATTGTGTGCCATTAGACAGAGTTAAAAATCTATGAGAATCTCTCTTAGGAAGGAATTTTGGTTTAAAAGGACAGTTTTTGGTAGACCCCTACAGTAGATTTTGTTAACCCATTCTGCCACCCCTGACCTGACCAGCATAGTACCACTTTTATAAATGGCAACCAGTTTTAACATTCTTTTGTCTTTATGTTAATTATACCTCACTTCCCTCTTTTGAAACAAAAATTCTTTTGAAACTTGCTTGTCGTAACCATGCTAGAAAGACCTATTAGCATTAAAACCAAATTATATTTTATTTGTCACCCATTATGAATAGTTCAATTGACGAGTAAAATCATCTGGCTTCAGACAGAGGTCAAATCTGTTGGACTGCCCACTAGGGTATGGTATGGTAGGGTGGTTACTTCTCTCACTCCCCTAGTCCCTACCTTTGGATCGGTGGAGCGTTGCAGCAATAGAATAGCTCTTAAAATGCTTTCTGAGAAACCTTTACGTCTTTTAATTTGTAAATTATTGGAATAAATACAAGGAATAAATCCTTCAAGTAACTGAATTTGTGAGAAGTTTCTGATATAATTGTTGTCTGCTTTTCAGAACTTGTGAGCTGGTACTATATTTGGAATCTGGGCTGGCTTTCCTTAGGTGGGTCTCTTAACTGGCCTGTGGAGCCACTTTTTGTTATCTTTTGTCCCAAAGCTGTTTTGGCAAAGTTCGTTCTGGGGTGTTAGAATTTTTTCCAGAGAGACTACAGGCCTTGCAGGAGAAGGTAGGGGAACTGAAAACAGTAAAATCCACCCGTGCTCTCTGGGTTTTGGTTCCATCTCTTGGTTTGTTAATTTCAAAATGGGTATCCCCAATTGACTTGCGCAGACTCACTGTGTGGCCGATATAAGTGTTCACTCAACGTTTGAGTGACAAGTTACGGTCATGTATTGTGTGACTTTGATGACAGAGAGGCATTTCATGCTTGTACAGTATTTCATGTAGTAGGTGATAAAGCAGGAGGATGAGAAGAATAAAGAATTTAAGAGATATAAATACCAATTAAAAGTTATTCACTAGGGCCTCGGTGTGACTTTCCTCGTAATATTGTCTCGTATCGACAGAGGTAGTGACGTGTAGTCTCTGTGCGTGATAATCACGCGAGGGGATGATAGAGACGAATGCATAGAGAGACAGACAAAAGGGGGTCGTAGCGCGAGTAGTCAATGTGAAGCGTGTGACCATCGTAAAAGTGCGCAGGTGCAGTGTGTGTCCGGGTGTGGGAAAGAGGTATGTTTTTTTGTCTGCTTGTGTTTGGTAGCATAAGCTACTTCGCTCCTGTGATCTCGCCAATCCTTCACCGCCACGTCGCCTCGCGTGTAATCAAGTGCACGGCCGAGACTACAAACAGAGAGTCAGGCGCACTCTGAGGAGTGTCAAGAGTGTGGTCCACTTGTGTCCACTCGAGGATTTGGGCAGGGCCGGAGGAGGAGGTTAAGGCGAGCAGCCTCGATTGAGGGACGGGTAGTACAGAAGACGACAGGAACTACATGTAACACAAGTGTAAGATCCCCTCAATTTATGCCTCGCTGAGGGGGGGAAAAAACAGAATTGTGAAGTAATTAAAAAAAAACAGACAAAACAAAAAAAATAACAAGGGACTGGACAAGACGAAATAAAAGGAATGACATGAGCTTGAGAGAGGAAAAAGGAACCAGGAAGCACGGACCCAAAACAGTAGGTTCTTGGTGCTCCTGGCGTAAAACAACCGGCGTCTAAGTGACAGTAATGAGGCAGTTACTGGTCTCGCCGTCAGGCGAGTGTGCCGAACACCAGTTACATGGGAGGTACTTTTGTGAAGTTACGGTAATGAAGGCGTGTGTGGTATTTTGGTGCATGCAGGGCAAGAGAATCTTGATAGCTAGGCCTGTTTTCGATTGGTTTTAACGGCTCGTTCCCATGTCACCTAACTGGTACGAAACATGGTCATCACCTGTTGGGGATGGACCAATAGTTCAGTGCGTTTTTTCGCAGTGTTAATTGGTAAGCGGACCTGGGCTGTGGCGTAGGGTGGGTGGGGGTGAGCAGGGCCAACGCAGATAGTAAATGAGGCCATCATGCAAAGGCCTATTAACCTACGATGTTATGTAACTATTTCCCCTTTTTTTTTTCCATGAAATCATATGCCCACTGGGCATGTGAGTGAAAACCATCAATAGGAGATGGGCATTAACAAGTCAGCGTGTTCCCATGGCCAAAGTGTCCATCGGCCTGTTTTGTTCTGCACGGCTTGGACAACCCAATTTTTCCCCAATGAAAGGTCGCAAATATCCGGTCAAGCCTGACCAGCATCCTCGGAGACCCAGGAGCAGATCGCGGAGGCAAGGTAAGTGTAAATGAGCGAAAGAACATGGCGACGAAGAAAAAGTATAGTCGGGGCGAGAAGAGCCCCTGGGGACACGTTCTTACGACACCAGTTTCCAAACAGTCCAGGGGATAATTCTGACTACCGACTGTTGCCAGCAATGCTTTGTGTTGTTTTTGCCCAATCAGAGATCAGTCGGCCGTGAAGTCGTTTTTGTGTCTTCTTACACTGAATTCACTTGATCGACATACTCGCCTGATTTGTTGCTCGAGGCTGAAAAGTCTCAATCACAGCACAAAATGTAGCAGGGAGCGTTCGGAATATCAGCGGAGAAATACGCTGGACCTGTCGCAGAGGGTATCGTTAAAGTAGCATATTTCCAACTGGTGCGAGAGTAATAAACCAAAGGCATGGAAAATAAAGAGGTAGCCTCACCTGCTGCCCTAAAATAGAGAAAAAGAAAAACAAAAAACAGTGATATAAAAATTTATGGACATCAAACAGGATTTTTTATTCTGCCCACCCAATTTCCGAGGTATTTCTAGATTTCTTGCAAATCAATTGGCTGTGGCTGAAACTTTGTGCTAATCCTCGAGAAAGGCCTCGTAGCCCCGTGACAATATAGCAACTAGAGATTCAAAAAAGATCGCGGGAAACACCCAGCACACTGGTATAGGTCGAGGCGGCGGCAGCAAGGCGAGCAGCACACGACCTTTTTTCAATGCGCGTTCTCATCCACGATCTGCCCTTGGTCCTCCGAGGATGCCTCACCAGTAAAACTGTTTTTCCTCATGTAAAAAATTAATATTAATGAACCAATTTGAAATTAAATTCGTCCTGAAGTAGTTGGTCAAGGGACAATAATGGGGTCATGCGCACAAACAACCTATACATAGCATGCAGGTAACATACTGTTTTGGTGCCTCTAAACAAGCCTGACCAAACTAAGCTTTGCTTGAAGACCAAAACAGAGTTTTGGATCGTATCTGCCACTGAGTTAAGAAATTCAAACTTAAGGCTTTTTCCACATCTCGTGCTTTCTTTAATGCTGCT
Source organism: Montipora foliosa (assembly GCF_036669935.1). Taxonomy (NCBI): domain Eukaryota; kingdom Metazoa; phylum Cnidaria; class Anthozoa; order Scleractinia; family Acroporidae; genus Montipora; species Montipora foliosa. The sequence continues at coordinate 6,437 of NW_027179436.1, read as the reverse complement.
TTCAGTGGTTTCCATCCACATTTTGTCCCACCAATTTTTTTCTATCCTCCTTCCATTTTTTTGTTTGTTATGTTTTCAGGTCTCATGCCGTACAACTATTATATGCTTCCAACCCGGGTCTATTAGTCTCTCAACAGTTTAGAGTCATTAGATGACCTTTTTACAGTCTCTGTGGATCATACTAGCTGTCGTTGCGGTATCCGCCCTTGGGAACACCACTCTGCTCCCTAGATGTGGACACCATTACACCTGGGTTGGGTCGGGAACGCTCACACTCAACATAACACCGACACTATAAACCATTCACAAATAAACCCTCCAAGACAGTGATCTATAATAACGAACACTACACGACAGAGGTTTGTTATGAGTAATTTTTTAAAACAATGGAGATACACAAGGTTATAAATCACTACCCTATCCAGAGGAGTTGGTTTTTTTTCCAACGCTTTCCCGAGAAACGTTAGATTTTCCATGGAGCATGTGCGAAAGTACGTCACGCTCCCACGGGACATCACATCGTCAGATTTCGGCGGGAAAAATACAATAGCTTTGACCCCAGACCTCTTCTCTTTTGCGCATGACTCAGGGATAGAATAGCTCTGAGGAACCCTAAAGCAAAGTGTCTTCTCATTGGTTTTCGTGAAGAAAAATAAAAAGCGTCTCAGATTGTTACCACTGGCAATGAGCAGCGCTGTAAGGTCCAAGTAGCCAATTTTTGGCTATAAGAACCCTACGGCGAAAGGTTTTCCTACATAGAGTTTCCCAGAGCTTCGGGTCAATGCGCAGACATAAGATTCGAAAGATAGTGGGGAAAACTATGGGAGCAAGCTCGCCCAAACCGCAGCAGTTACGTAGCTAAACGCACGCGCAAGCGCAAGTGCCAAAACAAGGTTTGTACTCACCGGTATTAAAAAAAAACCGATCAATTTATTTATTCGCCCATGGCGGCTGGACGGCGGCTCGCTCAAAGACAACGAACAGTTACTCACAGTCATTTCCTCTTCCCGGGAAGCATAAGAGTAAACCGGCTGCTAGCAGGTTACGGGAGGTCCGTTTTTCACTTGTGGAAGGCAACCTTAGATACATGTTTCATTTGGCAACTGTTTTGTGTAATCCTGGAAACAGTTTTTGACAGCCTGATTGAGCATGAATCCTGGATGCGCGGAAACTTCTAGTTGGATTTTTTTTGGGTCACTTTTAATTTCTTCAGCATTTTTTTGTAGTTTACTTACCGATCAAAAGTTTTTTCCACGTGATTCTGAGGCGTAAAACTAGATTACAGGCTTTTTCGTCGGCCAAAACTCGAACCTTAGTATTTAATCGCGAATTAGTGATTCGAGCGTAAAACAACAGATACCAAAAGGACAGAAATCAAGTGAGGCCTAATTTACACTTTAAACACCAAAGTTAATTACGTCGACCAATCAGCAGGCAGGTGCAAAGAACCTAATGAACCAATCAAAATGCATATCAATGCCGTGTAACTTGCTCAAAGCGCGGGAAAAGTCTGCGTGCACAGACGGGAATTGGATTTGGTTTTTCCTTTTCACTGGTTGATAAACTGGCGCGAGATTTGTTATAACCAATCACTAAGCCCACAAACGCATTGCAAAATCTGCGTTAAATAGGCCAATAATTTTTAGCACAGATGCTGGACACGCTCCAAACAATGGAATATACACGAGAAAAGCCAAACCATGCTGGGGAGGCAGAGATCTCTCAAATTATTCCCCCACTGGGACATTAAAAACAAGACCTGAACCAGTCAAGCTGGACTTGCCTTTGTTTTAATGTCCCAGTGGGGTAACTAAATAATGCGCTTGCCCTCCAGCATGGGCGGATTTTGTACAATGTAATTCGTTAATTGACAAAAGGCCTATTAACTTTGCGACAGTCAGGTTAAAACTTTTGAGTCGCTTGGTTGCGACTTTGTTGTTTGGTCGTCCTTATCACGGAAGTTTATTTTCATGAAGTGTTTTCTTGTGTACAGTCTTTTTCAAACAATGTTAAGACACAGATGGCTTTCCTTGCACTTACTCCTATACAACATCGGGTCGGGTGAGGTGGGCAAACAGTCTTAGCGTTTGTTTGTCCAAGGCAAGGCCTTAAAAAATTGCCTTTTGCCCCCTCCCCCCTTACCGAAAACTATCGTAAAATTCCCCATATCTTTCATTTTAGGGCCGGTGGTCCAAGCTGTGTTTTTTTTTTAGAACCATTTTCAGGATCCTTGCCATATATGGTAGTTAGAGGGCATGGCCCGACTTCTATTTCCTACTTTCTTAATACTCCTAGAAGTGTGCATACAGCTATTTTTGACAAGTTTGCCTTGATCCTTCATTAGCAAACTTGGAAATCATTGTTTGACACTGTTGAAAAGCTTGCCTTTCTTTTCTTTCTTGGCCATTTTTAGGTTCGTCCCTCTCGTGGGAAGGGGCGAGGCTAAAAACGACTGCGAAAGGAGGCTATTTTCTACGTTGTTTTTGCACACCAAAAATTCGATTAGGCAACAAATCGGAGATTTTATTTCCCTAGAAGCTTGCCCATGAAATCGCGGCCTTTTTGTCTTGTTCCCCCCAGTAACAAAATCTTGGAAAAAGCGATTTCTCACACTTCCGTAAAACTTGCCACATCTTTGGTTTCTAGCCCGTTTTCCAAACTGCTTCTTGTATAGGAACATTGCTAGGGTTCATTTGACAGGTCAGTGGCATACTAATTGGGACTTGATCCCAAATCACTTGACTTAAGCTCGATTTCCGTCCTATTAATCAGCAGTTATCTGGCAACCTCTTAAAGGAGAGAGTATTCAGGATCGAAAATTTCCGAGCAGTTTTATACCACGCAAAAGGCACAGTCTCTTCGCTTTTGTTTTGGTCCGCACCAAGAACACGGCCTCTGCCAATGTTGTAATCCAGAATGTCCACGGGCTTTTTGGTCAGCGGGTGAGCGCCCGGAGAGACTGTGGGGATAATGGACTCCATTTGCCCAGAAAACGTGGGGTTTCGGTCTAATTGCGCATGCTTGAGTTTAAAACGTAAACTGAAAACAGTAGGAGATAAATGATTGACTCAAAAGCTACTGAAAGTGTTCGAGAAACAAATACCTTTAGGCTTACACACCATAACAACACACTGGTTTCTTTTCAAGGAGAAATGTTCATTGGCTTTGCTGTAAGAAGCGAGTGAACGAGAAAAACATCTGACACTTTCCGTAGGTGGTGGGAACTACTCTCAATATCCTCTTCTACTTACATTTTCCTTGTTTTCCCGTTCGAACAAGACCTTTCTTCCAAGGATTCCTCCCCCAAAGAGAACTGATGATAGTGTTTTCAGACGCGACACTGCTGCTGCTTTTGGAAAAGTGTACTTTTCCAACAGCAGCTGCAATTTGTTTCTCTGAGGTGCTTTAAGTTACGGGAAAACAGCGACGTTAGAACAAAAACAGACAGTACTGAAACTATTTTTAGGATTTCCGAAGATTGGTCGTGGTACTTCTTCAATATTATTTACGGACTTTCCTGTCATGAAAGCTGCCACTGTCCATGCAAGCGACCACTCACATAAAGCCAATGTTTCCCATTCCCAATACATAGCCAAGAGTCCCTCTGCGCGACTTCACAAGAAACACGCAACATCCCAAAACAACCGACGAACTCTGGGTACGAGATTGGGAACTAGCCGGTCACAGCCAAAATACGCGCAGTCGCGCTAATTGTATAATGTTGTACCCGTTGACAACCCGTTATTGTTTCAACTGTATGAGAATGCGCAGAAGAGCCGGAAGTCCGTGATTCGCGGACTTCTTCTTTGGTTTTGGGCAAGCCAGAGTCCGCGTGCTTGGTGCTGAACCAAAAGAAAAGCGGGCTCTGGGGTCGAGAATAAATAAGGTGATTCGACAACCGGAAATACGACCCGCCAGCTTTCGAAGTTCTAGGAAGAAAGAGGCTTCAAGAGTGGTCCTGGCTTATAATGGGGTGCAAAAAAGACAGACTAACAAATCCGAAATCACGTCACATCGCAGCCGACCGTTAAAGACGTTAATCTTTGTCGTATATATATGTAAGTTTTGAAACTTAATAATTGAGACATTTATTTTCACCTTCTCAATTCTCGGTAGTTTCGAATTCCAATAATACACCTTTGTTTACCCCCCAAAATTTGCATAAACATTTGTTTGCAAATGCTCTTAAGCTGGGGGACACTGCATATTCCCAATCATTTTAAAACAATGGTTTATGCAAAATTTTTGGGGGGCAAACAAAGTGTAATTATGGTGAATTCGAAAATAGAGAATGAGTTCTGACGCAGCCGATAGACTCTTTGCATAAATGGCGCCTAAATTTTGAATAACACTACCTTGTACATCCTTATCCTCGTACTTATGTTTCTAGACAAAAGGTTTTTCACATGAGATGTGATTCCTATGAGGTACATTGCCATTTATGCAAAGGGTCTATAGGCTCAATAAATCCATTGTTAGACCCGTTTCATTTCCGAAGACGGAGACGTTCATGCTCCCTAACGAGTACCATGTGAGTCAGATGTCTTTGTTGGGTGGTCAATATATTTGGTGTTACATAGTGTTTCATTCTCAATACCTGCCTCACTGATATTTCATTGGAAAATTGTGAGGAGAATTTACCTGCTGACCAGCTCAGATCGCGGGGGGAAAAGCAATAAAACGGAAACTAAGTATATATTCTGCACATACCTATCTACAAGGACATCCCACTATCTCTCCTTTGGTTAATTAGATTTTATTTATCGCCGGGAAAGCTGTTCACAATAACCAGCTAGTGTTGATTTGACCCGAAGATCATCATAACGGCAACGCCCAAGTAATAAACGCATATCAAGAACAAGGAAGGCTGAGTCGCCGCAAAGAGTGTGTTTCGTGACTGTTTGCGTCGCCTTTGGAAACGTTTTTCTTTGAAATTGCATTTAAACTTCTCTGGGTCCTGATTACCGCGCCTGTAACGTAATCCTGCATTTGGCTTCAGGCCAACGGGCATGCATGGAAGCTGAAGAATTTTGCGTCAATGAAAGACGTCGTGTTACACATTTTCCGCTATCGTCGTTCACCTCATTCCAAGTTAGTTTTTTTTTCGCCAAATGGCTCATGGAAAGATACGGTGTTCTTTGTACACCAGATTTACTCAGCAATAAAACCTTCCGCAGAAAAAGCGACAGAAGCTTAACTTGACACGCTTATACACCCATGAAATAACCATTCGCGATCTTGGACCTCTTCGACATGTCCGTCTATGATTACGTATTTGTTTCGCGTCGGTACCCGAGGACGAATTGTGTCCAATTTGCAGCAGGCCCACTGAAAGAACCGGTTCAGACAAGATGTGGACATCGGTTTTGCAGCCTTTGTTTAGAAAAGTCCATGAAAAGGTAAACGTTTAAAATTAACTACCACAATTCATGATAAAACTCACACTCGAATACCGATAGGATTAAACGTGATCGCAACATCATGAAGTCAAATCTTTGGTTAAATGCAGACTTTCAAATTGATTGCCGAAGAAATTCTATACTTCTGCTGTCTGTCTGACTTAAAGATAACTTCTCGCATGATGCTGTCACAGAGAAATAGAGGTAACATTTCGCCTTAAAAACTAAGGTAACTGACCCTTCATGACATGCTCTGTTTTTTTTTAATTATCCCCGGAGAATCGAGGAAAGAAAAACGTTACACATCTACAAAATAAAAACAAACCAGTGAACATAAATAGAGAGTACAGTAAATTACAGGGATATGGCAGCTAAGTACAACATGTCTGAAAGTGCATTGATATCTTATATTACGGTAAGGCGTGAACTGTGACAAAGATATTTACTTAAAAAATAAGAATAATAAATCTAATGTAACTTACTACATAACACAAAAACTAAACTACAAGACTACCTCTCGCATCTTGTGTAGGGTGAAAAGGATACTGTCTGCTTAGACTTTTCCTGATCTGTAGCTTTACTTTAAACCAGCCGTGCGTGAGAAAGGGCTAGCCCATTTCTTATTCTAAAAAATTTGTGGGGTTTTATCCAGACGGATTGATAATGTAAATTGACCACGTGTACAGAGAAGGATTCTAAACAGACATGACGTTTCGAGCGTTAGCCCTTCAGTCAGAAACGGACGAATCCATCTACCCATCACGCATTCAGTATATACGCCTGCATTTAACCATGATTTGTAAAAGAAATTGCTGTTTTCTCGATCGAGAACACTCAGCGATATAACGCCTATGTATGCCATGATTCGTGTGAACTCTAAAAACTTTTCTCAGGATAATAGAAGTATGATACCAGTTCGCCTTCACGAACAGAAGAGATCTTGGATAGCCATAGCTGTTTTGCATCGCGTGCTCAAGTGCTGTAGATTGCTTAGGATCAACAGCTTACCGCCGTACCTTTCTAGACATACGTAATCAA
>NW_027179435.1:0-179115 GCF_036669935.1 Montipora foliosa | reverse complement strand
CGTGTGAGCAAAGAACAGGATACGACAAGTAACAAATGCAGTGCACTGTTATGCATTAGATGGAAGTTAAACCTAGCCCGGATGAATATGCATACAACGAAGGCTACAACACTACAACATTTGATCCTGCGAAAACGTGACTGACGTGACGTAGCGCACTTCAAAGTCTTCTGTTCCCTGCTCAACACGGACAGTACGTATTCAAAGGCCGATAAGACACTATCCTGACCATGAAAGATTTACTTTTTATGATACAATCCAATTACTGATAACATAGAGAAACCACAAAGTGTTGGCCACAGAAATGTAACGCCAACTGATCTGGCGGGTCCTCAGTTACTCAATGCAAACGGGCTCTCCAGAACGCAACATAACACAACGCAAAAGAAATCTATCGCGATGGAGTCAGTACAAACACACATCCACTTACGTTTTCGAAACGATGCACGAGGATAAGAGCTCGACCCGCTGGCATTTTCTTGTCTCACTCGTCTATCGATGGCAATCGATGCGGCTGAAATAAACACGTCCTCTCGCTCTCTCTACGGCCAAGAATGAAGAAATAAAATCACAGTTTTGCAGTGCACCAAGTACGGAACATTCACCTACAATTTCAGCAGTGGAATTCACAAATACAACTCACCTTCCTTAGTCCTTACACCGCCACCGCATCTCCTTCCCTGCCCTGCCTGAAACGTTACCAACAAACCTTCCATTAGCCAACTTTGCCACCGGGGTTTGGTGCGGGGCCTAGCGCGAACGCAGGTCCCCACTACCCGAACGTATACGCTCGAGTTACCCACATTTGGGGTAATCGCAAGGGTCAACCCAATCGAAGTGCAATGAAAGAGCCTCACCTTGAGAGGACTGCCTCCCTGATCACAGTGCCTCCCGCGTCAGGTAAGTATGCCTTTTCAACCTCTCCGGAACCGCAAAACGCAACTTGTCTGCGCATACCATGTGGTAATGGGGGTCACGTGCTCCTCGTCCTGTCGTGTCGTGCTGTCCACTCGCTGCTATGCTACCTAGAAAAGAGAAGAGAATGTGAAGTTTGGTTGCTTGGTCATTTGTTCTGCTTTCACTTGATTATTTCTTTCCCCAGAGGAAGTGGGCCACGCTCGGAGGTAGTGCTATACCGAGGCAACCCGTGGCCGGGACGAGGCAAGCCTCTTTTCCACGGCCCAGTTCCAAAATCAGTTTAATATATGAGCTGCTCGATGAGCAGCGTGGTGAATGGCAGACCAAAGGTCACCAGTCGACAGACTCATCCAACGCCTGAGGCATTGGTCACCAGTATTAGGCGACAGAGGCGAAATAAAACTAAGCAAATCAGGTGGTACAGAGGGTGAATTAAGCAGGTGGCCCGAAGCGAAAAACGAGCTTGTTGGAAACATAGAGGCGATGACTCCATCCGCCCCCCACTGGCGGGCAAAATAACGTCGACGTCTCCGGGTTGAAAAACGCTTGAAGAGCAAGGGGAGGTGGAACTTGACACGGGCCTTTGCTCCCTCAATGACGGCGAGGGCCCCAGGTTGACAGAACGAAAGCGGTAGTCATTGCGGGCCAGCCAGATGTGAAACTTACAGGCACACAACAGGTAACTGAAGACTTTGGGCACTGCGTGAAGCTCAGTGGAATTGAAACCAAAAAGTAAATGGCGACGCTCAAGCACAGGACACATAGGCGAGAAATGAAAAAGGAGGGACTGTAGCCAACCAACAACACTTTGAGCAAGGGGACACACAAAGAGCAAATGCGACAGTGACTCGACGACAGGACCACAAAAACAAGCGGAGGAGACAGATAAACCAAAAGAGAGAAGACGCTCAGCAGTGTAAATCACACCATGAGCTACCTTCCAGGAGAAATCAACAACAAAGCGGTCAAAATCAAAGAAGTGGAACTGGCGCCACGTATCATACCAGTAAAGGTCCCCAAAGGAGGGAAAGAACTTAACTACACAGTGCGGTGTGACAGAGGAACAGGATAAAAGAAACTGGTAACCGACTTTGGCAGAGAAAAAAAGCCACGGAGGCGACAACGTGAGGGTCAGAGGATGCGAAAACCAAAGTTCCCCGGGAGGGGGAAAAAGAGCCACCAAGCGACTCCCAGGCCAAAAGCAAAGAGGAGTAAAATGGCGGTAACAGGGACCTGTCGAAGGCAGCGGGACGGGAGAAAACATCAAGAGAGGAGGCAGCAAAACACGATTGAAACCAGTACGACACAAAGGAGGACCAGCTTGACGAGGACAAAGTAGACCGTTTGACCCACTGACCCAGAAGCGACCAAACCTTGAGCTTAATGTCCACCACCGAGAAACCTCCCAGCGATGTGGGCTGAACGACCACAGCACGTGCAACGAGCTCCCGCTTGGTTTTCCAGAAGAATGAGAAAACAAGGGAGTTAAGTTCTTTAAGTACCCAGGGGGGCATGTGGACCAGGGATGCCACATACCAAACCCTGGCGAGGGCCAGGCAATTGATGACCAAAGCCTTGCCATGAAAAGACAAGGAGCGCTGACGCCAGGAGGAGAGGACGCGTTCCACAGCCTCTATCCGAGGCCGCCAATTAGTTCATCAATGTCATGCGGGCCAATGAAGACTCCGAGGATTTTAAGCTTAGAAGATGTCCAGTCGAGAGGGACAGGGGGGTCAGTTCGGCCAGCCCAAGACCCCAGCCACAAGCCGCGAGACTTTGTCAGGTTGAGCTTGGATCCAGAACCAAGCTCATACCTTGTGTAGGTGTCAAAAACAGCCCTAATGGAGGCATCGGAGGACAAGATGAGCGATGTGTCATCCGCGTACTGGGAAATTGGAGAGAGCGGTGAGGGCAGTCCAGGCAGCAAAGGTCCAGTAATGGCGGGATTTGCTCGAATATTGGCGGCCAAGACCTCAGCGACCATAACATACAGCAAAGGTGCGAGGGGGCAGCCTTGACGCACCCCCCGTGTGAGACTGAAAAAGTTTGAGACATGACCGTTAACAATGACAGCACTCTGAACAGCATTATAGAAAAGGCGGATCCAGCGCAGAAAGGAGGTTTGGAAACCCATTCTGCAGAGGGTGGCATGCAGAAAGGACCAATCAACGCGATCAAACGCTTTTTCTTGGTCGAGCGAGAGGATGGCACAAGGAGACCCGGATTGCGTGGCGTAATGGACCATGTCTCGGAGATAAGCGACGTTCTCACCAATATAACGACCGGGGACACCACAGGTTTGATCCTCAGCCACCACGGCATGAATAACCTTCAGGAGACGCCCAGCGATGACGCGGGCAGCGAGCTTGTAGTCCACACTAAGGAGGGAAATTGGCCGCCAGTTACGAGGGTTCAGCCGGTCACCCGTCTTAAAGATGAGAGAAATGATGCCTCGACGCTGAGAGAGGCTGAGAGTGCCAGCCTCATAACATGAGTTCAGGACGAGCACGAGGTCCTGTCCGAGCACCGGCCAGAATTTGACATAAAACTCCATAGGGAGGCCATCCAAGCCCGGGGTCTTGCCTCGAGCCATCCCACATAAAGCAGTATAACACTCCTCCGACTGGAGAGGACCATCACACTGTTGAGCCTGGTCGGCGGACAAGGTGGAGGTGAGGGCGTCGAGCAGGGAAAGAGCCACGTCCCCGTCAGTAGGCTCGGCACTAAACAAGTTAGAATAAAAGGAAGCAAAAGCCTGGCATAGGTCCTTTGAACTCGAGACCACTGTGCCATCATCGCATCGAAGTGCTGAAATAAGTCGGTCGGCGGCACGCTTCTTTTCCAGACGGAAGAAAAAGGCCGAGGAGGTTTCACCTTCCTCAACCCATTGGCCCGAGCACGGACTTGGGCTCCCCGAGCTGCCTCGAGGTCTAGGGCAGCAAGGGCAGACAGGGTAGAATGGTACGGCTCAACACAGGAGGTGAAACCGGCATCAACACGGTTCTTAAGATGCCCAGCTAGTCGGCCAAGGAGGTCTCGACACTGCGATGTTTTCTTTCGAGCGCTCAGCGCAATATTTAATTGTGAGGCCTTTGATTTGGCTCTTGCCCTTATCCCACCACTTAGCTAGTGACGGGAAGGACAGCATGGACTGCCTCCAAACGGACCAAAAATTAGTGATATGCTGGATATAGTCCTCATCATTGAGGACAGAAATGTTGAGCTTCCAGAAACTGTCCCAGGAGCAGCAATGTCTGGGACACTACAAGAAAGCACCACACCACAGTGATCCGAAAACGGACAAGGAATAATATCGCAAGTCAAGACTGATGGTAACAGGAGTACGGGGCACCAATGAGATCAATACGGGAGGCCATAAGGCCGTCTGAGCGAGTCCAAGAGAAGGCAGAATCGGAAGGATGCAGGTGCCTCCAAATGTCCAGACAACAGCAGGAGTCAAAAAGACGTTTTAAGGTAGCAGTACTTTCGCGGGAAGTGTCAGAGACATTGGAGCCCCGACGATCGAGGGCGCGGTCGAACACAGTGTTAAAGTCCCCGGCAAGGAAGGTCGGATAGGTGGGATCAACCCAAGACGAGACGTCGTCCAGGAAGTCGTCACGGGCTGGGTTGCGATTGGGGGCGTAGAGACAGCAGATACGAAACGGGTGCCCAGAATGGGTAAAGTGGCAAAAAACAACACGCCCAGCGGTGTCACACCAAGAGCTCGTAAGGGTGACCGTGGGGCGGAATAAAATGATGCAACCACAAGAGTGTGCAGAGCCAACAGAAGCAACTGCATTAAAACCAGATGAACGAAACCAGACTGACATTCACTGTCTGAAGAGCAGTGGGCCCTCTTGTAGGCAGACAATGTCAGGGACCTGAGGAAAGGAACGTAACCAGTGCAGAACACCAGCGCGCTTGGACGAGTCCCTGAGACCATTGGTGTTTAAGGAGAGGATAGAGAGAGCCATAACTGAGAAGAAAGAGAGAGACAGCACAACTAGGAGCGACGGCTCCGAACCGGGGCAGGGGGAGCCAAGGAGGGAAGGCCAGAATGAACAGCCCTCCCAGACTCCCTGCCCTTTCCAGACTTCGAGCGGCCGGGGACCGCAGAACCAGGAAGAGGTTTCTTCGCTTTCTTCTTAGACTTGACCTGATCATCAGAGGAAGCCTCAACATCCGAAAGTCCACGCTTAGTGACTGGTGAATCAGTCAGCTCGACCTCGTTAACCATTACGGGAGACAGAGATAGAACCTGTGGGGTATTTACAGGGGTTACATTGATGCCCGTTAAAGGGTCATCGTCACTAAATATACTTTGACTGTATTCAGTCTCATTAACTAGTTCATTATCATTCGTATCCATTTCTTTTCCATTATTACTATTATCCATTTCCATTTCTTTTCCATTAACTACAGCATTATTTGTCATTTCTTTTCCAGTAACTACATTATTACTATTATCCATTTCCATTTCTTTTCCATTAACTATAGTAGTATTGTCCATTACACCAACTACGTTACTACTAGTGTTAACATTGTATTACTCTGTGGCGCAGCCAAACCATCAGACGCAGCGGCGGGGGAGGCAGCCACCTGCACGCGCGTCGAGGACCCACCATTACCGTTTTAGGGAGGGCCGCACCCTCCTTAACATTTACTGGTGGCAGGAGAGGCCATGGGTGGAGTACCAGGGGGGATAACTCATTGTCCCTGAGGTCGGTGTGGGAACCCCAACTTGAAATACCAGGTTGCGTGGGGGCAGGAGGACGAAGGGTTACCCCCTCGTCCCCAGAGTCCTCATGGTCAGAGCTTGCAGGAGAAGTGGGAAGGTCCTCAGGACCAGAACTGACATCCAGGAGGGGAGGCAGCGACTCCGGGGGAGTGGCACCAACAACAAGTGAAGCGGACGGATGGGCGGGGGTCGCAGGCGAAGATGGTGGGTTCCCCCAGGCATTGGGGGGGTTGGGCAATCCCTGGCCATGTGACCAGGCTCCCGACACCTGCGGCACTTCCCGCGCAAGTCACAGTTTTTGGTGAGGTGTTCCCCACGACAGATATCACATTCGGCCGGCTGACCCACATACCACACCTTACATTTATATCCAGCAATGTCCAGATTACGAGGGATCCGGCCAGAACGAACCATTTTGATGATACGGGCTCCAGTGCAGATTGCAGGGTCACCCGGGTAATGCTGGTGCCTTATCGTCTCCACCTTCCCGTACGAGGAAAAGTAGGGCCGGAGGCGATCATCACTCTCCTCAAAGGGATAGTGATACAACATAACATTTTGAGCTCGAGGCCCAGCATACATGACTTTGCACTTAGCACCAGCTAAAGTGACAAAATCATAACCTTCAACAATATTTTTACATTTTGGGTCAGCGAAAGTAATCTGAACCAGTTTTACGGGAACAAACTGAATACTGTCAATCACAAAGGGGGTGAACTTTCCCTTGATGGCTGTAACAAGTTCCGCCCTGGGAACAGAGGTTGGAACATCGGAAAGGTCGAGGACTACTGTCCTCTTAAAGGCCGCAAGAGGCATGATGAAAAGGGAAAAAGAGAAAAAACAGTCCCCCCGGAAAGCAAAGCTCCCAGGAAGGGAACAGAAAGACTGGCTACCCTGGGTTATGGCAGGACGCCAAGCATAAGTCCCCAGGAGGGTCACCAGTAAAACTCAGGAATCAAAAATCTTACCACAAATCCCAAAAACGCTTGTCCCCACACTCCAATTCCAATACGGAACTTACGCGTACCACAAGGAAAGGCACGAACCTGGCAGATAATAAAAACCCGCGTCAGGTAAGTATGCCTTTTCAACCTCTCCGGAACCGCAAAAACGCAACTTGTCTGCGCATACCATGTGGTAATGGGGGTCACGTGCTCCTCGTCCTGTCGTGTCGTGCTGTCCACTCGCTGCTATGCTACCTAGAAAAGAGAAGAGAAATGTGAAGGTTGGTTGCTTGGTCATTTGTTCTGCTTTCACTTGATTATTTCTTCCCCAGAGGGAAGTGGGCCACGCTCGGAGGTAGTGCTATACCGAGGCAACCCGTGGCCGGGACGAGGCAAGCCTCTTTTCCACGGCCCAGTTCCAAAAATCAGTTTAATATATGAGCTGCTCGATGAGCAGCGTATCAGATATTAAGCTGATAAGAACAGATACTACACTTGATCTTAGCCAAAAGGCCGAGAAGCGATGCCCGTAAATGCTCACAGCGGACAAGGTGCTCCCAGTCCTCATGGCCACGAGATATTGTGGTCCGATTACAATCCGTGCCAAGGCAGGAATGCCCAAAGCCAACCTGAAAGCGAGGCGCACACAACGATCGCCCTTGTACAGTGGGCAGCAGGACCAGCATTGCATGGCACTTGCGTTGACGGCAAGAGGACAAATGCACATTGTGCTTGCTCTGACCTCGTTTTTATTTTCCCTTATAACAAAGTTAATTTTCACGGCGAATTACTTGTCTACGACCATACCACAGGGAAAACACCGGTTCTCGTCCGATCACCGAAGTTAAGCCTGTCGGGCGGGGTTAGTACTTGGCTGGGAGACCGCCTGGGAATACCCCGTGTTGTAGGCTTCCCTTTTTCCTTCTGTACACTTGATTATCTCAAAAAATCTCAGTTTCCTTAATGAAAGAACATTCCAAACCAGGTTTTTTGAACACAACATGCCAACGATATGTCAAAGATGAGACATACAACAAAACCAAAATAGTTCACACGAGAAAGTGGAACTTGTATTCCCAAGGGAGCGCGTGCCGCGCGAGATCTTATCAATCCAACGTTTATGACATGAACGTATCTTTTCGTGTGAGCAAAGAACAGGATACGACAAGTAAAAAATGCATGCACTGTTATGCATTAGATGGAAGTTAACCTAGCCCCGATGATATGCATACAACGAAGGCTACAACACTACAACTTGATCCTGCGAAAACGTGACTTACGTGACGTAGCGCACTTCAAAGTCTTTCTGTTCCCTGCTCAACACTGACAGTACGTATTCAAAGGGCCGATAAGACACTATCCTGACCATGAAAGATTTACTTTTTATGATAACAATCCAATTAACTGATAACATAGAGAAACCACAAAGTGTTGGCCACAGAAATGTAACGCCAACTGATCTGGCGGGTCCTCAGTTACTCAATGCACACGGGCTCTCCAGAACGCAACATAACACAACGCAAAGAAATCTATCGCGATGGAGCAGTACAAACACACATCCACTTACGTTTTCGAAACGATGCACGAGGATAAGAGCTCGACCCGCTGGCATTTTCTTGTCTCACTCGTCTATCGATGGAAATCGATGCGGCTGAATAAACACGTCCTCTCGCTCTCTCTACGGCCAGGAATGAAAGAAATAAAATCACAGTTTTGCAGTGCACCAAGTACGGAACATTCACCTACAATTTCAGCAGTGGAATTCACAAATACAACTCACCTTCCTTAGCCTTACACCGCCACCGCATCTCCTTCCCTGCCCTGCCTGAAACGTTACCAACAAACCTTCCCCTTAGCCAACTTTGCCACCGGGGTTTGGTGCGGGGACTAGCGCGAACGCAGGTCCCCACTACCAGAAATTATACGCTCGAGTTACCCACATTTGGTGTAATCGCAAGGGTCAACCCAATCGAAGTGCAATGAAAGAGCCTCACCTTGAGAAGACTGCCTCCCTGATCACAGTGCCTCCCGCGTCAGTAAGTATGCCTTTTCAACCTCTCCGGAACCGCAAAACGCAACTTGTCTGCGCATACCATGTGGTAATGGGGGTCACGTGCTCCTCGTCCTGTCGTGTCGTGCTGTCCACTCGCTGCTAATGCTACCTAGAAAAGAGAAAGAGAATGTGAAGGTTGGTTGCTGGTCATTTGTTTCTGCTTGTCACTTGCTTATTTCTTTTCCCCAGAGGGAAGTGGGCCCACGCTCTCTGGAGGTAGTGCTATACCGAGGCAAACCGTGGCCGGGACGAGGGCAAAGCCTCTTTTCCACGGCCCAGTTCCAAAAAATCAGTTCAATATATGAGCTGCTCGATGAGCAGCGTAGTCAGATATTAAGACTCATCCAAACGCCTGAGGCATTGGTTCACCAGTATTAGGCGACAGAGGCGAAATAAAACTAAGCAAATCAGGTGGTACAGAGGGTGAATTAAGCAGGTGGCCCGAAGCGAAAAACGAGCTTGTTGGAAACAATAGAGGCGATGACTCCATCCGCCCCCCACTGGCGGGCAAAATAACGTCGACGTCTCCGGGTTGAAAAACGCTTGAAGAGCAAGGGGAGGTGGAACTTGACACGGGCCTTTGCTCCCTCAATGACGGCGAGGGCCCCAGGTTGGACAGAACGAAAGCGGTAGTCATTGCGGGCCAGCCAGATGTGAAACTTACAGGCACACAACAGGTAACTGAAGACTTTGGGCACTGCGTGAAGCTCAGTGGAATTGAAACCAAAAAGTAAATGGCGACGCTCAAGCACAGGACACATAGGCGAGAAATGAAAAAGGAGGGACTGTAGCCAACCAACAACACTTTGAGCAAGGGGACACACAAAGAGCAAATGCGACAGTGACTCGACGACAGGACCACAAAAAAAACAAGCGGAGGAGACAGATAAACCAAAGAGAGAAGACGCTCAGCAGTGTAAATCACACCATGAGCTACCTTCCAGGAGAAATCAACAACAAAGCGGTCAAAATCAAAGAAGTGGAACTGGCGCCACGTATCATACCAGTAAAGGTCCCCAAAGGAGGGAAAGAACTTAACTACACAGTGCGGTGTGACAGAGGAACAGGATAAAAGAAACTGGTAACCGACTTTGGCAGAGAAAAAAGCCACGGAGGGCGACAACGTGAGGGTCAGAGGATGCGAAAAACCAAAGTTCCCCGGGAGGGGGAAAAAAGAGCCACCAAGCGACTCCCAGGCCAAAAGCAAAGAGGAGTAAAATGGTGGTAACAGGGACCTGTCGAAGGCAGCGGGACGGGAGAAAACATCAAGAGAGGAGGCAGCAAAACACGATTGAAACCAGTACGACACAAAGGAGGACCAGCTTGACGAGGACAAAGTAGACCGTTTGACCCACTGACCCAGAAGCGACCAAACCTTGAGCTTAATGTCCACCACCGAGAAACCTCCAGCGATGTGGGCTGAACGACCACAGCACGTGCAACCAGCTCCCGCTTGGTTTTCCAGAAGAATGAGAAAACAAGGGAGTTAAGTTCTTTAAGTACCCAGGGGGGCATGTGGACCAGGGATGCCACATACCAAACCCTGGCGAGGCCAGGCAATTGATGACCAAAAAAAGCCTTGCCATGAAAAGACAAGGAGCGCTGACGCCAGGAGGAGAGGACGCGTTCCACAGCCTCTATCCGAGGCCGCCAATTAGGTTCATCAATGTCATGCGGGCCAATGAAGACTCCGAGGATTTTAAGCTTAGAAGATGTCCAGTCGAGAGGGACAGGGGGGTCAGTTCGGCCAGCCCAAGACCCCAGCCACAAGCCGCGAGACTTTGTCAGGTGAGCTTGGATCCAGAACCAAGCTCATACCTTGTGTAGGTGTCAAAAACAGCCCTAATGGAGGCATCGGAGGACAAGATGAGCGATGTGTCATCCGCGTACTGGGAAATTGGAGAGAGCGGTGAGGGCAGTCCAGGCAGCAAAGGTCCAGTAATGGCGGGATTTGCTCGAATATTGGCGGCCAAGACCTCAGCGACCATAACATACAGCAAAGGTGCGAGGGGGCAGCCTGACGCACCCCCCGTGTGAGACTGAAAAAGTTTGAGACATGACCGTTAACAATGACAGCACTCTGAACAGCATTATAGAAAAGCGGATCCAGCGCAGAAAGGAGGTTTGGAAACCCATTCTGCAGAGGGTGGCATGCAGAAAGGACCAATCAACGCGATCAAACGCTTTTTCTTGGTCGAGCGAGAGGATGGCACAAGGAGACCCGGATTGCGTGGCGTAATGGACCATGTCTCGGAGATAAGCGACGTTCTCACCAATATAACGACCGGGGACACCACAGGTTTGATCCTCAGCCACCACGGCATGAATAACCTTCAGGAGACGCCAGCGATGACGCGGGCAGCGAGCTTGTAGTCCACACTAAGGAGGGAAATTGGCCGCCAGTTACGAGGGTTCAGCCGGTCACCCGTCTTAAAGATGAGAGAAATGATGCCTCGACGCTGAGAGAGGCTGAGAGTGCCAGCCTCATAACATGAGTTCAGGACGAGCACGAGGTCCTGTCCGAGCACCGGCCAGAATTTGACATAAACTCCATAGGGAGGCCATCCAAGCCCGGGGTCTTGCCTCGAGCCATCCCACATAAAGCAGTATAACACTCCTCCGACTGGAGAGGACCATCACACTGTTGAGCCTGGTCGGCGGACAAGGTGGAGGTGAGGGCGTCGAGCAGGGAAAGAGCCACGTCCCCGTCAGTAGGCTCGGCACTAAACAAGTTAGAATAAAAGGAAGCAAAAGCCTGGCATAGGTCCTTTGAACTCGAGACCACTGTGCCATCATCGCATCGAAGTGCTGAAATAAGTCGGTCGGCGGCACGCTTCTTTTCCAGACGGAAGAAAAAGGCCGAGGAGGTTTCACCTTCCTCAACCCATTTGGCCCGAGCACGGACTTGGGCTCCCCGAGCTGCCTCGAGGTCTAGGGCAGCAAGGGCAGACAGGGTAGAATGGTACGGCTCAACACAGGAGGTGAAACCGGCATCAACACGGTTCTTAAGATGCCCAGCTAGTCGGCCAAGGAGGTCTCGACACTGCGATGTTTTCTTCGAGCGCTCAGCGCAATATTTAATTGTGAGGCCTTTGATTTGGCTCTTGCCCTTATCCCACCCACTTAGCTAGTGACGGGAAGGACAGCATGGACTGCCTCCAAACGGACCAAAAATTAGTGATATGCTGGATATAGTCCTCATCATTGAGGACAGAAATGTTGAGCTTCCAGAAACCTGTCCCAGGAGCAGCAATGTCTGGGACACTACAAGAAAGCACCACACCACAGTGATCCGAAAACGGACAAGGAATAATATCGCAAGTCAAGACTGATGGTAACCAGGAGTACGGGGCACCAATGAGATCAATACGGGAGGCCATAAGGCCGTCTGAGCGAGTCCAAGAGAAGCAGAATCGGAAGGATGCAGGTGCCTCCAAATGTCCAGACAACAGCAGGAGTCAAAAAAAGACGTTTTAAGGTAGCAGTACTTTCGCGGGAAGTGTCAGAGACATTGGAGCCCCGACGATCGAGGGCGCGGTCGAACACAGTGTTAAAGTCCCCGGCAAGGAAGGTCGGATAGGTGGGATCAACCCAAGACGAGACGTCGTCCAGGAAGTCGTCACGGGCTGGGTTGCGATTGGGGGCGTAGAGACAGCAGATACGAAACGGGTGCCCAGAATGGGTAAAGTGGCAAAAAACAACACGCCCAGCGGTGTCACACCAAGAGCTCGTAAGGGTGACCGTGGGGCGGAATAAAATGATGCAACCACAAGAGTGTGCAGAGCCAACAGAAGCAACTGCATTAAAACCAGATGAACGAAACCAAGACTGACATTCACTGTCTGAAGAGCAGTGGGCCTCTTGTAGGCAGACAATGTCAGGGACCTGAGGAAAGGAACGTAACCAGTGCAGAACACCAGCGCGCTTGGACGAGTCCCTGAGACCATTGGTGTTTAAGGAGAGGATAGAGAGAGCCATAACTGAGAAGAAAGAGAGAGACAGCACAACTAGGAGCGACGGCTCCGAACCGGGGCAGGGGAGCCAAGGAGGGAAGGCCAGAATGAACAGCCCTCCCAGACTCCCTGCCCTTTCCAGACTTCGAGCGGCCGGGGACCGCAGAACCAGGAAGAGGTTTCTTCGCTTTCTTCTTAGACTTGACCTGATCATCAGAGGAAGCCTCAACATCCGAAAGTCCACGCTTAGTGACTGGTGAATCAGTCAGCTCGACCTCGTTAACCATTACGGGAGACAGAGATAGAACCTGTGGGGTATTTACAGGGGTTACATTGATGCCCGTTAAAGGGTCATCGTCACTAAATATACTTTGACTGTATTCAGTCTCATTAACTAGTTCATTATCATTCGTATCCATTTCTTTTCCATTATTACTATTATCCATTTCCATTTCTTTTCCATTAACTACAGCATTATTTGTCATTTCTTTTCCAGTAACTACATTATTACTATTATCCATTTCCATTTCTTTTCCATTAACTATAGTAGTATTGTCCATTACACCAACTACGTTACTACTAGTGTTTAACATTGTATTACTCTGTGGCGCAGCCAAACCATCAGACGCAGCGGCGGGGGAGGCAGCCACCTGCACGCGCGTCGAGGACCCACCATTACCGGTTTTAGGGAGGGCCGCACCCTCCTTAACTTACTGGTGGCAGGAGAGGCCATGGGTGGAGTACCAGGGGGGGATAACTCATTGTCCCTGAGGTCGGTGTGGGAACCCCAACTTGAAATACCAGGTTGCGTGGGGGCAGGAGGACGAAGGGTTACCCCCTCGTCCCCAGAGTCCTCATGGTCAGAGCTTGCAGGAGAAGTGGGAAGGTCCTCAGGACCAGAACTGACATCCAGGAGGGGAGGCAGCGACTCCGGGGGAGTGGCACCAAACAACAAGTGAAGCGGACGGATGGGCGGGGGTCGCAGGCGAAGATGGTGGGTTCCCCCAGGCATTGGGGGGGTTGGGGCAATCCCTGGCCATGTGACCAGGCTCCCGACACCTGCGGCACTTCCCGCGCAAGTCACAGTTTTTGGTGAGGTGTTCCCCACGACAGATATCACATTCGGCCGGCTGACCCACATACCACACCTTACATTTATATCCAGCAATGTCCAGATTACGAGGGATCCGGCCAGAACGAACCATTTTGATGATACGGGCTCCCAGTGCAGATTGCAGGGTCACCCGGGTAATGCTGGTGCCTTATCGTCTCCACCTTCCCGTACGAGGAAAAGTAGGGCCGGAGGCGATCATCACTCTCCTCAAAGGGATAGTGATACAACATAACATTTTGAGCTCGAGGCCCAGCATACATGACTTTGCACTTAGCACCAGCTAAAGTGACAAAATCATAACCTTCAACAATATTTTACATTTTGGGTCAGCGAAAGTAATCTGAACCAGTTTTACGGGAACAAACTGAATACTGTCAATCACAAAGGGGGTGAACTTTCCCTTGATGGCTGTAACAAGTTCCGCCCTGGGAACAGAGGTTGGAACATCGGAAAGGTCGAGGACTACTGTCCTCTTAAAGGCCGCAAGAGGCATGATGAAAGGGGAAAAAGAGAAAACAGTCCCCCGGAAAGCAAAGCTCCCAGGAAGGGAACAGAAAGACTGGCTACCCTGGGTTATGGCAGGACGCCAAGCATAAGTCCCCAGGAGGGTCACCAGTAAAACTCAGGAATCAAAAATCTTACCACAAATCCCAAAAACGCTTGTCCCCACACTCCAATTCCAATACGGAACTTACGCGTACCACAAGGAAAGGCACGAACCTGGCAGATAATAAAAACCCGCGTCAGGTAAGTATGCCTTTTCAACCTCTCCGGAACCGCAAAACGCAACTTGTCTGCGCATACCATGTGGTAATGGGGGTCACGTGCTCCTCGTCCTGTCGTGTCGTGCTGTCCCACTCGCTGCTATGCTACCTAGAAAAGAGAAGAGAATGTGAAGGTTGGTTGCTTGGTCATTTGTTCTGCTTTCACTTGATTATTTCTTCCCCAGAGGGAAGTGGGCCACGCTCGGAGGTAGTGCTATACCGAGGCAACCCGTGGCCGGGACGAGGCAAGCCTCTTTTCCACGGCCCAGTTCCAAAAATCAGTTTAATATATGAGCTGCTCGATGAGCAGCGTATCAGATATTAAGCTGATAAGAACAGATACTACACTTGATCTTAGCCAAAAGGGCCGAGAAGCGATGCCGTAAATGCTCACAGCGGACAAGGTGCTCCCAGTCTATGGCCCACGAGATATGGTTGGTCCGATTACAATCCGTGCCAGGAAGGAATGCCCAAAGCCAACCTGAAAGCGAGGCGCCACACAACGATCGCCCTTGGTACAGTGGGCAGCAGGAACCAGCATTGCATGGCACTTGCGTTGACGGGCAAGAGGGACAAATGCACAATTGTGCTTGCTCTGAACCTCGTTTTTTATTTTCCCTTATAACAAAGTTAATTTTCACGGCGAATTACTTGTTCTACGACGACCATACCACAGGGAAAGACACCGGTTCTCGTCCGATCACCGAAGTTAAGCCCTGTCCGGGCGGGGTTTAGTACTTTGGATGGGAGACCGCCTGGGAATACCCCGTGTTGTAGGCCTTCCCTTTTTCCTTCTGTACACTTGACTTATCTCAAAAAATCTTCAGTTTCCTTTAATGACAACGAACATTCCAAACCAGGTTTTTTTTGAACACAACATGCCAACGATATGTCACAGATGAGTACATACAACAAAAACAAAATAGTTCACACGAGAAAGTGGAAACTTGTATTCCCCAAGGGAGAGGTGCGCGGCGAGATCTTATCAATCCAACGGGTTTATGACATGAAACGGTATCTTTTCGTGTGAGCAAAGAACAGGATACGACAAGTAAAAAATGCATGCACTCTTATGCATTAGATGGAATGTTAAACCTAGCCCGGATGATATGCATACAACGAAGGCTACAACACTACAACATTGATCCTGCGAAAACGTGGACTTACGTGACGTAGCGCACTTCAAAGTCTTAACTGTTTCCCTGCTCAAACACGGACAGTAACGTATTCAAAGGGCCGATAAGGACACTATCCTGACCATGAAAGATTTACTTTTTTATGATAACAATCCAATTAACTGATAACATAGAGAAAAACCACAAAGTGTTGGCCACAGAAAGTAAACGGCCAACTGATCTGGCGGTCCTCAGTTACTCAATGCAAAACGGGCTCTCCAGACGCAACATAACACACAACGCAAAAGAAATCTATCGCGATGGAGGCAGTACACAACACACATCCACTTACGTTTTCCGAAACGATGCACGAGGATAAGAGCTCGAACCCGCTGGCATTTTCTTGTCTCACTCGTCTATCGATGAAATCGAGGCGGCTGAAATAAACACGTCCTCTCGCTCTCTTACTACGGCCAAGAATGAAAGAATTAAATCACAGTTTTGCAGTGCACCAAGTACGGACACATTCAACCTACAATTTCAGCAGTGGCATTCACACAATACAACTCACCTTCCTTAGGTCCTTACACCGCCACCGCATCTCCTTCCCTGCCCTGCCTGAAACGTTACCAACAAACCTTCCCATTAGCCAACTTTGCCACCGGGGTTTTTTTGCGGGGGACTCGCGCGAACGCAGGTCCCCCACTACACCAGAAATTTAACGCCTTGAGTTACCCACATTTTGGGTAATCGCAAGGGTCAACCCAATCGAAGTGCAATGAAAGAGCCTCACCTTGAGAGGACTGCCTCCCTGATCACAGTGCCTCCCGCGTCAGGTAAGTATGCCTTTTCAACCTCTCCGGAACCGCAAAACGCAACTTGTCTGCGCATACCATGTGGTAATGGGGGTCACGTGCTCCTCGTCCTGTCGTGTCGTGCTGTCCACTCGCTGCTATGCTACCTAGAAAAGAGAAGAGAATGTGAAGGTTGGTTGCTTGGTCATTTGTTCTGCTTTCACTTGATTATTTCTTCCCCAGAGGGAAGTGGGCCACGCTCGGAGGTAGTGCTATACCGAGGCAACCCGTGGCCGGGACGAGGCAAGCCTCTTTTCCACGGCCCAGTTCCAAAAATCAGTTTAATATATGAGCTGCTCGATGAGCAGCGTATCAGATATTAAGCTGATAAGACAGATACTACACTTGATCTTAGCCAAAAGGCCGAGAAGCGATGCCCGTAAATGCTCACAGCGGACAAGGTGCTCCCAGTCTCATGGCCACGAGATATGGTGGTCCGATTACAATCCGTGCCAAGGAAGGAATGCCCAAAGCCAACCTGAAAGCGAGGCGCACACAACGATCGCCCTTGTACAGTGGGCAGCAGGACCAGCATTGCATGGCACTTGCGTTGACGGCAAGAGGACAAATGCACATTGTGCTTGCTCTGACCTCGTTTTTATTTTCCCTTATAACAAAGTTAATTTTCACGGCGAATTACTTGTCTACGACCATACCACAGGGAAAACACCGGTTCTCGTCCGATCACCGAAGTTAAGCCCTGTCGGGCGGGGTTAGTACTTGGATGGGAGACCGCCTGGGAATACCCCGTGTTGTAGGCTTCCCTTTTTCCTTCTGTACACTTGATTATCTCAAAAAATCTCAGTTTCCTTTAATGAAAGAACATTCCAAACCAGGTTTTTTGAACACAACATGCCAACGATATGTCAAAGATGAGACATACAACAAAAACAAAATAGTTCACACGAGAAAGTGGAACTTGTATTCCCAAGGGAGCGCGTGCGCGCGAGATCTTATCAATCCAACGTTTATGACATGAAACGTATCTTTTCGTGTGAGCAAAGAACAGGATACGACAAGTAAAAAATGCATGCACTGTTATGCATTAGATGGAAGTTAACCTAGCCCGGATGATATGCATACAACGAAGGCTACAACACTACAACATTGATCCTGCGAAAACGTGACTTACGTGACGTAGCGCACTTCAAAGTCTTACTGTTCCCTGCTCAACACGGACAGTACGTATTCAAAGGGCCGATAAGACACTATCCTGACCATGAAAGATTTACTTTTTATGATAACAATCCAATTAACTGATAACATAGAGAAACCACAAAGTGTTGGCCACAGAAATGTAACGCCAACTGATCTGGCGGGTCCTCAGTTACTCAATGCAAAACGGGCTCTCCAGAACGCAACATAACACAACGCAAAAGAAATCTATCGCGATGGAGCAGTACAAACACACATCCACTTACGTTTTCGAAACGATGCACGAGGATAAGAGCTCGACCCGCTGGCATTTTCTTGTCTCACTCGTCTATCGATGGAAATCGATGCGGCTGAAATAAACACGTCCTCTCGCTCTCTCTACGGCCAAGAATGAAAGAAATAAAATCACAGTTTTGCAGTGCACCAAGTACGGAACATTCACCTACAATTTCAGCAGTGGAATTCACAAATACAACTCACCTTCCTTAGTCCTTACACCGCCACCGCATCTCCTTCCCTGCCCTGCCTGAAACGTTACCAACAAACCTTCCCATTAGCCAACTTTGCCACCGGGGTTTGGTGCGGGGACTAGCGCGAACGCAGGTCCCCACTACCAGAAATTATACGCTCGAGTTACCCACATTTGGGGTAATCGCAAGGGTCAACCCAATCGAAGTGCAATGAAAGAGCCTCACCTTGAGAGGACTGCCTCCCTGATCACAGTGCCTCCCGCGTCAGGTAAGTATGCCTTTTCAACCTCTCCGGAACCGCAAAACGCAACTTGTCTGCGCATACCATGTGGTAATGGGGGTCACGTGCTCCTCGTCCTGTCGTGTCGTGCTGTCCACTCGCTGCTATGCTACCTAGAAAAGAGAAGAGAATGTGAAGGTTGGTTGCTTGGTCATTTGTTCTGCTTTCACTTGATTATTTCTTCCCCAGAGGGAAGTGGGCCACGCTCGGAGGTAGTGCTATACCGAGGCAACCCGTGGCCGGGACGAGGCAAGCCTCTTTTCCACGGCCCAGTTCCAAAAATCAGTTTAATATATGAGCTGCTCGATGAGCAGCGGTGAATGGCAGACCAAAGGTCACCAGTCGACAGACTCATCCAACGCCTGAGGCATTGGTCACCAGTATTAGGCGACAGAGGCGAAATAAAACTAAGCAAATCAGGTGGTACAGAGGGTGAATTAAGCAGGTGGCCCGAAGCGAAAAACGAGCTTGTTGGAAACATAGAGGCGATGACTCCATCCGCCCCCCACTGGCGGGCAAAATAACGTCGACGTCTCCGGGTTGAAAAACGCTTGAAGAGCAAGGGGAGGTGGAACTTGACACGGGCCTTTGCTCCCTCAATGACGGCGAGGGCCCCAGGTTGACAGAACGAAAGCGGTAGTCATTGCGGGCCAGCCAGATGTGAAACTTACAGGCACACAACAGGTAACTGAAGACTTTGGGCACTGCGTGAAGCTCAGTGGAATTGAAACCAAAAAGTAAATGGCGACGCTCAAGCACAGGACACATAGGCGAGAAATGAAAAAGGAGGGACTGTAGCCAACCAACAACACTTTGAGCAAGGGGACACACAAAGAGCAAATGCGACAGTGACTCGACGACAGGACCACAAAAACAAGCGGAGGAGACAGATAAACCAAAAGAGAGAAGACGCTCAGCAGTGTAAATCACACCATGAGCTACCTTCCAGGAGAAATCAACAACAAAGCGGTCAAAATCAAAGAAGTGGAACTGGCGCCACGTATCATACCAGTAAAGGTCCCCAAAGGAGGGAAAGAACTTAACTACACAGTGCGGTGTGACAGAGGAACAGGATAAAAGAAACTGGTAACCGACTTTGGCAGAGAAAAAAAGCCACGGAGGCGACAACGTGAGGGTCAGAGGATGCGAAAACCAAAGTTCCCCGGGAGGGGGAAAAAGAGCCACCAAGCGACTCCCAGGCCAAAAGCAAAGAGGAGTAAAATGGCGGTAACAGGGACCTGTCGAAGGCAGCGGGACGGGAGAAAACATCAAGAGAGGAGGCAGCAAAACACGATTGAAACCAGTACGACACAAAGGAGGACCAGCTTGACGAGGACAAAGTAGACCGTTTGACCCACTGACCCAGAAGCGACCAAACCTTGAGCTTAATGTCCACCACCGAGAAACCTCCCAGCGATGTGGGCTGAACGACCACAGCACGTGCAACGAGCTCCCGCTTGGTTTTCCAGAAGAATGAGAAAACAAGGGAGTTAAGTTCTTTAAGTACCCAGGGGGGCATGTGGACCAGGGATGCCACATACCAAACCCTGGCGAGGGCCAGGCAATTGATGACCAAAGCCTTGCCATGAAAAGACAAGGAGCGCTGACGCCAGGAGGAGAGGACGCGTTCCACAGCCTCTATCCGAGGCCGCCAATTAGTTCATCAATGTCATGCGGGCCAATGAAGACTCCGAGGATTTTAAGCTTAGAAGATGTCCAGTCGAGAGGGACAGGGGGGTCAGTTCGGCCAGCCCAAGACCCCAGCCACAAGCCGCGAGACTTTGTCAGGTTGAGCTTGGATCCAGAACCAAGCTCATACCTTGTGTAGGTGTCAAAAACAGCCCTAATGGAGGCATCGGAGGACAAGATGAGCGATGTGTCATCCGCGTACTGGGAAATTGGAGAGAGCGGTGAGGGCAGTCCAGGCAGCAAAGGTCCAGTAATGGCGGGATTTGCTCGAATATTGGCGGCCAAGACCTCAGCGACCATAACATACAGCAAAGGTGCGAGGGGGCAGCCTTGACGCACCCCCCGTGTGAGACTGAAAAAGTTTGAGACATGACCGTTAACAATGACAGCACTCTGAACAGCATTATAGAAAAGGCGGATCCAGCGCAGAAAGGAGGTTTGGAAACCCATTCTGCAGAGGGTGGCATGCAGAAAGGACCAATCAACGCGATCAAACGCTTTTTCTTGGTCGAGCGAGAGGATGGCACAAGGAGACCCGGATTGCGTGGCGTAATGGACCATGTCTCGGAGATAAGCGACGTTCTCACCAATATAACGACCGGGGACACCACAGGTTTGATCCTCAGCCACCACGGCATGAATAACCTTCAGGAGACGCCCAGCGATGACGCGGGCAGCGAGCTTGTAGTCCACACTAAGGAGGGAAATTGGCCGCCAGTTACGAGGGTTCAGCCGGTCACCCGTCTTAAAGATGAGAGAAATGATGCCTCGACGCTGAGAGAGGCTGAGAGTGCCAGCCTCATAACATGAGTTCAGGACGAGCACGAGGTCCTGTCCGAGCACCGGCCAGAATTTGACATAAAACTCCATAGGGAGGCCATCCAAGCCCGGGGTCTTGCCTCGAGCCATCCCACATAAAGCAGTATAACACTCCTCCGACTGGAGAGGACCATCACACTGTTGAGCCTGGTCGGCGGACAAGGTGGAGGTGAGGGCGTCGAGCAGGGAAAGAGCCACGTCCCCGTCAGTAGGCTCGGCACTAAACAAGTTAGAATAAAAGGAAGCAAAAGCCTGGCATAGGTCCTTTGAACTCGAGACCACTGTGCCATCATCGCATCGAAGTGCTGAAATAAGTCGGTCGGCGGCACGCTTCTTTTCCAGACGGAAGAAAAAGGCCGAGGAGGTTTCACCTTCCTCAACCCATTGGCCCGAGCACGGACTTGGGCTCCCCGAGCTGCCTCGAGGTCTAGGGCAGCAAGGGCAGACAGGGTAGAATGGTACGGCTCAACACAGGAGGTGAAACCGGCATCAACACGGTTCTTAAGATGCCCAGCTAGTCGGCCAAGGAGGTCTCGACACTGCGATGTTTTCTTTCGAGCGCTCAGCGCAATATTTAATTGTGAGGCCTTTGATTTGGCTCTTGCCCTTATCCCACCACTTAGCTAGTGACGGGAAGGACAGCATGGACTGCCTCCAAACGGACCAAAAATTAGTGATATGCTGGATATAGTCCTCATCATTGAGGACAGAAATGTTGAGCTTCCAGAAACTGTCCCAGGAGCAGCAATGTCTGGGACACTACAAGAAAGCACCACACCACAGTGATCCGAAAACGGACAAGGAATAATATCGCAAGTCAAGACTGATGGTAACAGGAGTACGGGGCACCAATGAGATCAATACGGGAGGCCATAAGGCCGTCTGAGCGAGTCCAAGAGAAGGCAGAATCGGAAGGATGCAGGTGCCTCCAAATGTCCAGACAACAGCAGGAGTCAAAAAGACGTTTTAAGGTAGCAGTACTTTCGCGGGAAGTGTCAGAGACATTGGAGCCCCGACGATCGAGGGCGCGGTCGAACACAGTGTTAAAGTCCCCGGCAAGGAAGGTCGGATAGGTGGGATCAACCCAAGACGAGACGTCGTCCAGGAAGTCGTCACGGGCTGGGTTGCGATTGGGGGCGTAGAGACAGCAGATACGAAACGGGTGCCCAGAATGGGTAAAGTGGCAAAAAACAACACGCCCAGCGGTGTCACACCAAGAGCTCGTAAGGGTGACCGTGGGGCGGAATAAAATGATGCAACCACAAGAGTGTGCAGAGCCAACAGAAGCAACTGCATTAAAACCAGATGAACGAAACCAGACTGACATTCACTGTCTGAAGAGCAGTGGGCCCTCTTGTAGGCAGACAATGTCAGGGACCTGAGGAAAGGAACGTAACCAGTGCAGAACACCAGCGCGCTTGGACGAGTCCCTGAGACCATTGGTGTTTAAGGAGAGGATAGAGAGAGCCATAACTGAGAAGAAAGAGAGAGACAGCACAACTAGGAGCGACGGCTCCGAACCGGGGCAGGGGGAGCCAAGGAGGGAAGGCCAGAATGAACAGCCCTCCCAGACTCCCTGCCCTTTCCAGACTTCGAGCGGCCGGGGACCGCAGAACCAGGAAGAGGTTTCTTCGCTTTCTTCTTAGACTTGACCTGATCATCAGAGGAAGCCTCAACATCCGAAAGTCCACGCTTAGTGACTGGTGAATCAGTCAGCTCGACCTCGTTAACCATTACGGGAGACAGAGATAGAACCTGTGGGGTATTTACAGGGGTTACATTGATGCCCGTTAAAGGGTCATCGTCACTAAATATACTTTGACTGTATTCAGTCTCATTAACTAGTTCATTATCATTCGTATCCATTTCTTTTCCATTATTACTATTATCCATTTCCATTTCTTTTCCATTAACTACAGCATTATTTGTCATTTCTTTTCCAGTAACTACATTATTACTATTATCCATTTCCATTTCTTTTCCATTAACTATAGTAGTATTGTCCATTACACCAACTACGTTACTACTAGTGTTAACATTGTATTACTCTGTGGCGCAGCCAAACCATCAGACGCAGCGGCGGGGGAGGCAGCCACCTGCACGCGCGTCGAGGACCCACCATTACCGTTTTAGGGAGGGCCGCACCCTCCTTAACATTTACTGGTGGCAGGAGAGGCCATGGGTGGAGTACCAGGGGGGATAACTCATTGTCCCTGAGGTCGGTGTGGGAACCCCAACTTGAAATACCAGGTTGCGTGGGGGCAGGAGGACGAAGGGTTACCCCCTCGTCCCCAGAGTCCTCATGGTCAGAGCTTGCAGGAGAAGTGGGAAGGTCCTCAGGACCAGAACTGACATCCAGGAGGGGAGGCAGCGACTCCGGGGGAGTGGCACCAACAACAAGTGAAGCGGACGGATGGGCGGGGGTCGCAGGCGAAGATGGTGGGTTCCCCCAGGCATTGGGGGGGTTGGGCAATCCCTGGCCATGTGACCAGGCTCCCGACACCTGCGGCACTTCCCGCGCAAGTCACAGTTTTTGGTGAGGTGTTCCCCACGACAGATATCACATTCGGCCGGCTGACCCACATACCACACCTTACATTTATATCCAGCAATGTCCAGATTACGAGGGATCCGGCCAGAACGAACCATTTTGATGATACGGGCTCCAGTGCAGATTGCAGGGTCACCCGGGTAATGCTGGTGCCTTATCGTCTCCACCTTCCCGTACGAGGAAAAGTAGGGCCGGAGGCGATCATCACTCTCCTCAAAGGGATAGTGATACAACATAACATTTTGAGCTCGAGGCCCAGCATACATGACTTTGCACTTAGCACCAGCTAAAGTGACAAAATCATAACCTTCAACAATATTTTTACATTTTGGGTCAGCGAAAGTAATCTGAACCAGTTTTACGGGAACAAACTGAATACTGTCAATCACAAAGGGGGTGAACTTTCCCTTGATGGCTGTAACAAGTTCCGCCCTGGGAACAGAGGTTGGAACATCGGAAAGGTCGAGGACTACTGTCCTCTTAAAGGCCGCAAGAGGCATGATGAAAAGGGAAAAAGAGAAAAAACAGTCCCCCCGGAAAGCAAAGCTCCCAGGAAGGGAACAGAAAGACTGGCTACCCTGGGTTATGGCAGGACGCCAAGCATAAGTCCCCAGGAGGGTCACCAGTAAAACTCAGGAATCAAAAATCTTACCACAAATCCCAAAAACGCTTGTCCCCACACTCCAATTCCAATACGGAACTTACGCGTACCACAAGGAAAGGCACGAACCTGGCAGATAATAAAAACCCGCGTCAGGTAAGTATGCCTTTTCAACCTCTCCGGAACCGCAAAAACGCAACTTGTCTGCGCATACCATGTGGTAATGGGGGTCACGTGCTCCTCGTCCTGTCGTGTCGTGCTGTCCACTCGCTGCTATGCTACCTAGAAAAGAGAAGAGAAATGTGAAGGTTGGTTGCTTGGTCATTTGTTCTGCTTTCACTTGATTATTTCTTCCCCAGAGGGAAGTGGGCCACGCTCGGAGGTAGTGCTATACCGAGGCAACCCGTGGCCGGGACGAGGCAAGCCTCTTTTCCACGGCCCAGTTCCAAAAATCAGTTTAATATATGAGCTGCTCGATGAGCAGCGTATCAGATATTAAGCTGATAAGAACAGATACTACACTTGATCTTAGCCAAAAGGCCGAGAAGCGATGCCCGTAAATGCTCACAGCGGACAAGGTGCTCCCAGTCTCATGGCCACGAGATATGGTGGTCCGATTACAATCCGTGCCAAGGAAGGAATGCCCAAAGCCAACCTGAAAGCGAGGCGCACACAACGATCGCCCTTGTACAGTGGGCAGCAGGACCAGCATTGCATGGCACTTGCGTTGACGGCAAGAGGACAAATGCACATTGTGCTTGCTCTGACCTCGTTTTTATTTTCCCTTATAACAAAGTTAATTTTCACGGCGAATTACTTGTCTACGACCATACCACAGGGAAAACACCGGTTCTCGTCCGATCACCGAAGTTAAGCCCTGTCGGGCGGGGTTAGTACTTGGATGGGAGACCGCCTGGGAATACCCCGTGTTGTAGGCTTCCCTTTTTCCTTCTGTACACTTGATTATCTCAAAAAATCTCAGTTTCCTTTAATGAAAGAACATTCCAAACCAGGTTTTTTGAACACAACATGCCAACGATATGTCAAAGATGAGACATACAACAAAAACAAAATAGTTCACACGAGAAAGTGGAACTTGTATTCCCAAGGGAGCGCGTGCGCGCGAGATCTTATCAATCCAACGTTTATGACATGAAACGTATCTTTTCGTGTGAGCAAAGAACAGGATACGACAAGTAAAAAATGCATGCACTGTTATGCATTAGATGGAAGTTAACCTAGCCCGGATGATATGCATACAACGAAGGCTACAACACTACAACATTGATCCTGCGAAAACGTGACTTACGTGACGTAGCGCACTTCAAAGTCTTACTGTTCCCTGCTCAACACGGACAGTACGTATTCAAAGGGCCGATAAGACACTATCCTGACCATGAAAGATTTACTTTTTATGATAACAATCCAATTAACTGATAACATAGAGAAACCACAAAGTGTTGGCCACAGAAATGTAACGCCAACTGATCTGGCGGGTCCTCAGTTACTCAATGCAAAACGGGCTCTCCAGAACGCAACATAACACAACGCAAAAGAAATCTATCGCGATGGAGCAGTACAAACACACATCCACTTACGTTTTCGAAACGATGCACGAGGATAAGAGCTCGACCCGCTGGCATTTTCTTGTCTCACTCGTCTATCGATGGAAATCGATGCGGCTGAAATAAACACGTCCTCTCGCTCTCTCTACGGCCAAGAATGAAAGAAATAAAATCACAGTTTTGCAGTGCACCAAGTACGGAACATTCACCTACAATTTCAGCAGTGGAATTCACAAATACAACTCACCTTCCTTAGTCCTTACACCGCCACCGCATCTCCTTCCCTGCCCTGCCTGAAACGTTACCAACAAACCTTCCCATTAGCCAACTTTGCCACCGGGGTTTGGTGCGGGGACTAGCGCGAACGCAGGTCCCCACTACCAGAAATTATACGCTCGAGTTACCCACATTTGGGGTAATCGCAAGGGTCAACCCAATCGAAGTGCAATGAAAGAGCCTCACCTTGAGAGGACTGCCTCCCTGATCACAGTGCCTCCCGCGTCAGGTAAGTATGCCTTTTCAACCTCTCCGGAACCGCAAAACGCAACTTGTCTGCGCATACCATGTGGTAATGGGGGTCACGTGCTCCTCGTCCTGTCGTGTCGTGCTGTCCACTCGCTGCTATGCTACCTAGAAAAGAGAAGAGAATGTGAAGGTTGGTTGCTTGGTCATTTGTTCTGCTTTCACTTGATTATTTCTTCCCCAGAGGGAAGTGGGCCACGCTCGGAGGTAGTGCTATACCGAGGCAACCCGTGGCCGGGACGAGGCAAGCCTCTTTTCCACGGCCCAGTTCCAAAAATCAGTTTAATATATGAGCTGCTCGATGAGCAGCGGTGAATGGCAGACCAAAGGTCACCAGTCGACAGACTCATCCAACGCCTGAGGCATTGGTCACCAGTATTAGGCGACAGAGGCGAAATAAAACTAAGCAAATCAGGTGGTACAGAGGGTGAATTAAGCAGGTGGCCCGAAGCGAAAAACGAGCTTGTTGGAAACATAGAGGCGATGACTCCATCCGCCCCCCACTGGCGGGCAAAATAACGTCGACGTCTCCGGGTTGAAAAACGCTTGAAGAGCAAGGGGAGGTGGAACTTGACACGGGCCTTTGCTCCCTCAATGACGGCGAGGGCCCCAGGTTGACAGAACGAAAGCGGTAGTCATTGCGGGCCAGCCAGATGTGAAACTTACAGGCACACAACAGGTAACTGAAGACTTTGGGCACTGCGTGAAGCTCAGTGGAATTGAAACCAAAAAGTAAATGGCGACGCTCAAGCACAGGACACATAGGCGAGAAATGAAAAAGGAGGGACTGTAGCCAACCAACAACACTTTGAGCAAGGGGACACACAAAGAGCAAATGCGACAGTGACTCGACGACAGGACCACAAAAACAAGCGGAGGAGACAGATAAACCAAAAGAGAGAAGACGCTCAGCAGTGTAAATCACACCATGAGCTACCTTCCAGGAGAAATCAACAACAAAGCGGTCAAAATCAAAGAAGTGGAACTGGCGCCACGTATCATACCAGTAAAGGTCCCCAAAGGAGGGAAAGAACTTAACTACACAGTGCGGTGTGACAGAGGAACAGGATAAAAGAAACTGGTAACCGACTTTGGCAGAGAAAAAAAGCCACGGAGGCGACAACGTGAGGGTCAGAGGATGCGAAAACCAAAGTTCCCCGGGAGGGGGAAAAAGAGCCACCAAGCGACTCCCAGGCCAAAAGCAAAGAGGAGTAAAATGGCGGTAACAGGGACCTGTCGAAGGCAGCGGGACGGGAGAAAACATCAAGAGAGGAGGCAGCAAAACACGATTGAAACCAGTACGACA
This sequence comes from Montipora foliosa, assembly GCF_036669935.1. Classification (NCBI taxonomy): domain Eukaryota; kingdom Metazoa; phylum Cnidaria; class Anthozoa; order Scleractinia; family Acroporidae; genus Montipora; species Montipora foliosa. The sequence goes on along the minus strand of NW_027179435.1, from coordinate 151,704 downwards.
CAAAGGAGGACCAGCTTGACGAGGACAAAGTAGACCGTTTGACCCACTGACCCAGAAGCGACCAAACCTTGAGCTTAATGTCCACCACCGAGAAACCTCCCAGCGATGTGGGCTGAACGACCACAGCACGTGCAACGAGCTCCCGCTTGGTTTTCCAGAAGAATGAGAAAACAAGGGAGTTAAGTTCTTTAAGTACCCAGGGGGGCATGTGGACCAGGGATGCCACATACCAAACCCTGGCGAGGGCCAGGCAATTGATGACCAAAGCCTTGCCATGAAAAGACAAGGAGCGCTGACGCCAGGAGGAGAGGACGCGTTCCACAGCCTCTATCCGAGGCCGCCAATTAGTTCATCAATGTCATGCGGGCCAATGAAGACTCCGAGGATTTTAAGCTTAGAAGATGTCCAGTCGAGAGGGACAGGGGGGTCAGTTCGGCCAGCCCAAGACCCCAGCCACAAGCCGCGAGACTTTGTCAGGTTGAGCTTGGATCCAGAACCAAGCTCATACCTTGTGTAGGTGTCAAAAACAGCCCTAATGGAGGCATCGGAGGACAAGATGAGCGATGTGTCATCCGCGTACTGGGAAATTGGAGAGAGCGGTGAGGGCAGTCCAGGCAGCAAAGGTCCAGTAATGGCGGGATTTGCTCGAATATTGGCGGCCAAGACCTCAGCGACCATAACATACAGCAAAGGTGCGAGGGGGCAGCCTTGACGCACCCCCCGTGTGAGACTGAAAAAGTTTGAGACATGACCGTTAACAATGACAGCACTCTGAACAGCATTATAGAAAAGGCGGATCCAGCGCAGAAAGGAGGTTTGGAAACCCATTCTGCAGAGGGTGGCATGCAGAAAGGACCAATCAACGCGATCAAACGCTTTTTCTTGGTCGAGCGAGAGGATGGCACAAGGAGACCCGGATTGCGTGGCGTAATGGACCATGTCTCGGAGATAAGCGACGTTCTCACCAATATAACGACCGGGGACACCACAGGTTTGATCCTCAGCCACCACGGCATGAATAACCTTCAGGAGACGCCCAGCGATGACGCGGGCAGCGAGCTTGTAGTCCACACTAAGGAGGGAAATTGGCCGCCAGTTACGAGGGTTCAGCCGGTCACCCGTCTTAAAGATGAGAGAAATGATGCCTCGACGCTGAGAGAGGCTGAGAGTGCCAGCCTCATAACATGAGTTCAGGACGAGCACGAGGTCCTGTCCGAGCACCGGCCAGAATTTGACATAAAACTCCATAGGGAGGCCATCCAAGCCCGGGGTCTTGCCTCGAGCCATCCCACATAAAGCAGTATAACACTCCTCCGACTGGAGAGGACCATCACACTGTTGAGCCTGGTCGGCGGACAAGGTGGAGGTGAGGGCGTCGAGCAGGGAAAGAGCCACGTCCCCGTCAGTAGGCTCGGCACTAAACAAGTTAGAATAAAAGGAAGCAAAAGCCTGGCATAGGTCCTTTGAACTCGAGACCACTGTGCCATCATCGCATCGAAGTGCTGAAATAAGTCGGTCGGCGGCACGCTTCTTTTCCAGACGGAAGAAAAAGGCCGAGGAGGTTTCACCTTCCTCAACCCATTGGCCCGAGCACGGACTTGGGCTCCCCGAGCTGCCTCGAGGTCTAGGGCAGCAAGGGCAGACAGGGTAGAATGGTACGGCTCAACACAGGAGGTGAAACCGGCATCAACACGGTTCTTAAGATGCCCAGCTAGTCGGCCAAGGAGGTCTCGACACTGCGATGTTTTCTTTCGAGCGCTCAGCGCAATATTTAATTGTGAGGCCTTTGATTTGGCTCTTGCCCTTATCCCACCACTTAGCTAGTGACGGGAAGGACAGCATGGACTGCCTCCAAACGGACCAAAAATTAGTGATATGCTGGATATAGTCCTCATCATTGAGGACAGAAATGTTGAGCTTCCAGAAACTGTCCCAGGAGCAGCAATGTCTGGGACACTACAAGAAAGCACCACACCACAGTGATCCGAAAACGGACAAGGAATAATATCGCAAGTCAAGACTGATGGTAACAGGAGTACGGGGCACCAATGAGATCAATACGGGAGGCCATAAGGCCGTCTGAGCGAGTCCAAGAGAAGGCAGAATCGGAAGGATGCAGGTGCCTCCAAATGTCCAGACAACAGCAGGAGTCAAAAAGACGTTTTAAGGTAGCAGTACTTTCGCGGGAAGTGTCAGAGACATTGGAGCCCCGACGATCGAGGGCGCGGTCGAACACAGTGTTAAAGTCCCCGGCAAGGAAGGTCGGATAGGTGGGATCAACCCAAGACGAGACGTCGTCCAGGAAGTCGTCACGGGCTGGGTTGCGATTGGGGGCGTAGAGACAGCAGATACGAAACGGGTGCCCAGAATGGGTAAAGTGGCAAAAAACAACACGCCCAGCGGTGTCACACCAAGAGCTCGTAAGGGTGACCGTGGGGCGGAATAAAATGATGCAACCACAAGAGTGTGCAGAGCCAACAGAAGCAACTGCATTAAAACCAGATGAACGAAACCAGACTGACATTCACTGTCTGAAGAGCAGTGGGCCCTCTTGTAGGCAGACAATGTCAGGGACCTGAGGAAAGGAACGTAACCAGTGCAGAACACCAGCGCGCTTGGACGAGTCCCTGAGACCATTGGTGTTTAAGGAGAGGATAGAGAGAGCCATAACTGAGAAGAAAGAGAGAGACAGCACAACTAGGAGCGACGGCTCCGAACCGGGGCAGGGGGAGCCAAGGAGGGAAGGCCAGAATGAACAGCCCTCCCAGACTCCCTGCCCTTTCCAGACTTCGAGCGGCCGGGGACCGCAGAACCAGGAAGAGGTTTCTTCGCTTTCTTCTTAGACTTGACCTGATCATCAGAGGAAGCCTCAACATCCGAAAGTCCACGCTTAGTGACTGGTGAATCAGTCAGCTCGACCTCGTTAACCATTACGGGAGACAGAGATAGAACCTGTGGGGTATTTACAGGGGTTACATTGATGCCCGTTAAAGGGTCATCGTCACTAAATATACTTTGACTGTATTCAGTCTCATTAACTAGTTCATTATCATTCGTATCCATTTCTTTTCCATTATTACTATTATCCATTTCCATTTCTTTTCCATTAACTACAGCATTATTTGTCATTTCTTTTCCAGTAACTACATTATTACTATTATCCATTTCCATTTCTTTTCCATTAACTATAGTAGTATTGTCCATTACACCAACTACGTTACTACTAGTGTTAACATTGTATTACTCTGTGGCGCAGCCAAACCATCAGACGCAGCGGCGGGGGAGGCAGCCACCTGCACGCGCGTCGAGGACCCACCATTACCGTTTTAGGGAGGGCCGCACCCTCCTTAACATTTACTGGTGGCAGGAGAGGCCATGGGTGGAGTACCAGGGGGGATAACTCATTGTCCCTGAGGTCGGTGTGGGAACCCCAACTTGAAATACCAGGTTGCGTGGGGGCAGGAGGACGAAGGGTTACCCCCTCGTCCCCAGAGTCCTCATGGTCAGAGCTTGCAGGAGAAGTGGGAAGGTCCTCAGGACCAGAACTGACATCCAGGAGGGGAGGCAGCGACTCCGGGGGAGTGGCACCAACAACAAGTGAAGCGGACGGATGGGCGGGGGTCGCAGGCGAAGATGGTGGGTTCCCCCAGGCATTGGGGGGGTTGGGCAATCCCTGGCCATGTGACCAGGCTCCCGACACCTGCGGCACTTCCCGCGCAAGTCACAGTTTTTGGTGAGGTGTTCCCCACGACAGATATCACATTCGGCCGGCTGACCCACATACCACACCTTACATTTATATCCAGCAATGTCCAGATTACGAGGGATCCGGCCAGAACGAACCATTTTGATGATACGGGCTCCAGTGCAGATTGCAGGGTCACCCGGGTAATGCTGGTGCCTTATCGTCTCCACCTTCCCGTACGAGGAAAAGTAGGGCCGGAGGCGATCATCACTCTCCTCAAAGGGATAGTGATACAACATAACATTTTGAGCTCGAGGCCCAGCATACATGACTTTGCACTTAGCACCAGCTAAAGTGACAAAATCATAACCTTCAACAATATTTTTACATTTTGGGTCAGCGAAAGTAATCTGAACCAGTTTTACGGGAACAAACTGAATACTGTCAATCACAAAGGGGGTGAACTTTCCCTTGATGGCTGTAACAAGTTCCGCCCTGGGAACAGAGGTTGGAACATCGGAAAGGTCGAGGACTACTGTCCTCTTAAAGGCCGCAAGAGGCATGATGAAAAGGGAAAAAGAGAAAAAACAGTCCCCCCGGAAAGCAAAGCTCCCAGGAAGGGAACAGAAAGACTGGCTACCCTGGGTTATGGCAGGACGCCAAGCATAAGTCCCCAGGAGGGTCACCAGTAAAACTCAGGAATCAAAAATCTTACCACAAATCCCAAAAACGCTTGTCCCCACACTCCAATTCCAATACGGAACTTACGCGTACCACAAGGAAAGGCACGAACCTGGCAGATAATAAAAACCCGCGTCAGGTAAGTATGCCTTTTCAACCTCTCCGGAACCGCAAAAACGCAACTTGTCTGCGCATACCATGTGGTAATGGGGGTCACGTGCTCCTCGTCCTGTCGTGTCGTGCTGTCCACTCGCTGCTATGCTACCTAGAAAAGAGAAGAGAAATGTGAAGGTTGGTTGCTTGGTCATTTGTTCTGCTTTCACTTGATTATTTCTTCCCCAGAGGGAAGTGGGCCACGCTCGGAGGTAGTGCTATACCGAGGCAACCCGTGGCCGGGACGAGGCAAGCCTCTTTTCCACGGCCCAGTTCCAAAAATCAGTTTAATATATGAGCTGCTCGATGAGCAGCGTATCAGATATTAAGCTGATAAGAACAGATACTACACTTGATCTTAGCCAAAAGGCCGAGAAGCGATGCCCGTAAATGCTCACAGCGGACAAGGTGCTCCCAGTCTCATGGCCACGAGATATGGTGGTCCGATTACAATCCGTGCCAAGGAAGGAATGCCCAAAGCCAACCTGAAAGCGAGGCGCACACAACGATCGCCCTTGTACAGTGGGCAGCAGGACCAGCATTGCATGGCACTTGCGTTGACGGCAAGAGGACAAATGCACATTGTGCTTGCTCTGACCTCGTTTTTATTTTCCCTTATAACAAAGTTAATTTTCACGGCGAATTACTTGTCTACGACCATACCACAGGGAAAACACCGGTTCTCGTCCGATCACCGAAGTTAAGCCCTGTCGGGCGGGGTTAGTACTTGGATGGGAGACCGCCTGGGAATACCCCGTGTTGTAGGCTTCCCTTTTTCCTTCTGTACACTTGATTATCTCAAAAAATCTCAGTTTCCTTTAATGAAAGAACATTCCAAACCAGGTTTTTTGAACACAACATGCCAACGATATGTCAAAGATGAGACATACAACAAAAACAAAATAGTTCACACGAGAAAGTGGAACTTGTATTCCCAAGGGAGCGCGTGCGCGCGAGATCTTATCAATCCAACGTTTATGACATGAAACGTATCTTTTCGTGTGAGCAAAGAACAGGATACGACAAGTAAAAAATGCATGCACTGTTATGCATTAGATGGAAGTTAACCTAGCCCGGATGATATGCATACAACGAAGGCTACAACACTACAACATTGATCCTGCGAAAACGTGACTTACGTGACGTAGCGCACTTCAAAGTCTTACTGTTCCCTGCTCAACACGGACAGTACGTATTCAAAGGGCCGATAAGACACTATCCTGACCATGAAAGATTTACTTTTTATGATAACAATCCAATTAACTGATAACATAGAGAAACCACAAAGTGTTGGCCACAGAAATGTAACGCCAACTGATCTGGCGGGTCCTCAGTTACTCAATGCAAAACGGGCTCTCCAGAACGCAACATAACACAACGCAAAAGAAATCTATCGCGATGGAGCAGTACAAACACACATCCACTTACGTTTTCGAAACGATGCACGAGGATAAGAGCTCGACCCGCTGGCATTTTCTTGTCTCACTCGTCTATCGATGGAAATCGATGCGGCTGAAATAAACACGTCCTCTCGCTCTCTCTACGGCCAAGAATGAAAGAAATAAAATCACAGTTTTGCAGTGCACCAAGTACGGAACATTCACCTACAATTTCAGCAGTGGAATTCACAAATACAACTCACCTTCCTTAGTCCTTACACCGCCACCGCATCTCCTTCCCTGCCCTGCCTGAAACGTTACCAACAAACCTTCCCATTAGCCAACTTTGCCACCGGGGTTTGGTGCGGGGACTAGCGCGAACGCAGGTCCCCACTACCAGAAATTATACGCTCGAGTTACCCACATTTGGGGTAATCGCAAGGGTCAACCCAATCGAAGTGCAATGAAAGAGCCTCACCTTGAGAGGACTGCCTCCCTGATCACAGTGCCTCCCGCGTCAGGTAAGTATGCCTTTTCAACCTCTCCGGAACCGCAAAACGCAACTTGTCTGCGCATACCATGTGGTAATGGGGGTCACGTGCTCCTCGTCCTGTCGTGTCGTGCTGTCCACTCGCTGCTATGCTACCTAGAAAAGAGAAGAGAATGTGAAGGTTGGTTGCTTGGTCATTTGTTCTGCTTTCACTTGATTATTTCTTCCCCAGAGGGAAGTGGGCCACGCTCGGAGGTAGTGCTATACCGAGGCAACCCGTGGCCGGGACGAGGCAAGCCTCTTTTCCACGGCCCAGTTCCAAAAATCAGTTTAATATATGAGCTGCTCGATGAGCAGCGGTGAATGGCAGACCAAAGGTCACCAGTCGACAGACTCATCCAACGCCTGAGGCATTGGTCACCAGTATTAGGCGACAGAGGCGAAATAAAACTAAGCAAATCAGGTGGTACAGAGGGTGAATTAAGCAGGTGGCCCGAAGCGAAAAACGAGCTTGTTGGAAACATAGAGGCGATGACTCCATCCGCCCCCCACTGGCGGGCAAAATAACGTCGACGTCTCCGGGTTGAAAAACGCTTGAAGAGCAAGGGGAGGTGGAACTTGACACGGGCCTTTGCTCCCTCAATGACGGCGAGGGCCCCAGGTTGACAGAACGAAAGCGGTAGTCATTGCGGGCCAGCCAGATGTGAAACTTACAGGCACACAACAGGTAACTGAAGACTTTGGGCACTGCGTGAAGCTCAGTGGAATTGAAACCAAAAAGTAAATGGCGACGCTCAAGCACAGGACACATAGGCGAGAAATGAAAAAGGAGGGACTGTAGCCAACCAACAACACTTTGAGCAAGGGGACACACAAAGAGCAAATGCGACAGTGACTCGACGACAGGACCACAAAAACAAGCGGAGGAGACAGATAAACCAAAAGAGAGAAGACGCTCAGCAGTGTAAATCACACCATGAGCTACCTTCCAGGAGAAATCAACAACAAAGCGGTCAAAATCAAAGAAGTGGAACTGGCGCCACGTATCATACCAGTAAAGGTCCCCAAAGGAGGGAAAGAACTTAACTACACAGTGCGGTGTGACAGAGGAACAGGATAAAAGAAACTGGTAACCGACTTTGGCAGAGAAAAAAAGCCACGGAGGCGACAACGTGAGGGTCAGAGGATGCGAAAACCAAAGTTCCCCGGGAGGGGGAAAAAGAGCCACCAAGCGACTCCCAGGCCAAAAGCAAAGAGGAGTAAAATGGCGGTAACAGGGACCTGTCGAAGGCAGCGGGACGGGAGAAAACATCAAGAGAGGAGGCAGCAAAACACGATTGAAACCAGTACGACACAAAGGAGGACCAGCTTGACGAGGACAAAGTAGACCGTTTGACCCACTGACCCAGAAGCGACCAAACCTTGAGCTTAATGTCCACCACCGAGAAACCTCCCAGCGATGTGGGCTGAACGACCACAGCACGTGCAACGAGCTCCCGCTTGGTTTTCCAGAAGAATGAGAAAACAAGGGAGTTAAGTTCTTTAAGTACCCAGGGGGGCATGTGGACCAGGGATGCCACATACCAAACCCTGGCGAGGGCCAGGCAATTGATGACCAAAGCCTTGCCATGAAAAGACAAGGAGCGCTGACGCCAGGAGGAGAGGACGCGTTCCACAGCCTCTATCCGAGGCCGCCAATTAGTTCATCAATGTCATGCGGGCCAATGAAGACTCCGAGGATTTTAAGCTTAGAAGATGTCCAGTCGAGAGGGACAGGGGGGTCAGTTCGGCCAGCCCAAGACCCCAGCCACAAGCCGCGAGACTTTGTCAGGTTGAGCTTGGATCCAGAACCAAGCTCATACCTTGTGTAGGTGTCAAAAACAGCCCTAATGGAGGCATCGGAGGACAAGATGAGCGATGTGTCATCCGCGTACTGGGAAATTGGAGAGAGCGGTGAGGGCAGTCCAGGCAGCAAAGGTCCAGTAATGGCGGGATTTGCTCGAATATTGGCGGCCAAGACCTCAGCGACCATAACATACAGCAAAGGTGCGAGGGGGCAGCCTTGACGCACCCCCCGTGTGAGACTGAAAAAGTTTGAGACATGACCGTTAACAATGACAGCACTCTGAACAGCATTATAGAAAAGGCGGATCCAGCGCAGAAAGGAGGTTTGGAAACCCATTCTGCAGAGGGTGGCATGCAGAAAGGACCAATCAACGCGATCAAACGCTTTTTCTTGGTCGAGCGAGAGGATGGCACAAGGAGACCCGGATTGCGTGGCGTAATGGACCATGTCTCGGAGATAAGCGACGTTCTCACCAATATAACGACCGGGGACACCACAGGTTTGATCCTCAGCCACCACGGCATGAATAACCTTCAGGAGACGCCCAGCGATGACGCGGGCAGCGAGCTTGTAGTCCACACTAAGGAGGGAAATTGGCCGCCAGTTACGAGGGTTCAGCCGGTCACCCGTCTTAAAGATGAGAGAAATGATGCCTCGACGCTGAGAGAGGCTGAGAGTGCCAGCCTCATAACATGAGTTCAGGACGAGCACGAGGTCCTGTCCGAGCACCGGCCAGAATTTGACATAAAACTCCATAGGGAGGCCATCCAAGCCCGGGGTCTTGCCTCGAGCCATCCCACATAAAGCAGTATAACACTCCTCCGACTGGAGAGGACCATCACACTGTTGAGCCTGGTCGGCGGACAAGGTGGAGGTGAGGGCGTCGAGCAGGGAAAGAGCCACGTCCCCGTCAGTAGGCTCGGCACTAAACAAGTTAGAATAAAAGGAAGCAAAAGCCTGGCATAGGTCCTTTGAACTCGAGACCACTGTGCCATCATCGCATCGAAGTGCTGAAATAAGTCGGTCGGCGGCACGCTTCTTTTCCAGACGGAAGAAAAAGGCCGAGGAGGTTTCACCTTCCTCAACCCATTGGCCCGAGCACGGACTTGGGCTCCCCGAGCTGCCTCGAGGTCTAGGGCAGCAAGGGCAGACAGGGTAGAATGGTACGGCTCAACACAGGAGGTGAAACCGGCATCAACACGGTTCTTAAGATGCCCAGCTAGTCGGCCAAGGAGGTCTCGACACTGCGATGTTTTCTTTCGAGCGCTCAGCGCAATATTTAATTGTGAGGCCTTTGATTTGGCTCTTGCCCTTATCCCACCACTTAGCTAGTGACGGGAAGGACAGCATGGACTGCCTCCAAACGGACCAAAAATTAGTGATATGCTGGATATAGTCCTCATCATTGAGGACAGAAATGTTGAGCTTCCAGAAACTGTCCCAGGAGCAGCAATGTCTGGGACACTACAAGAAAGCACCACACCACAGTGATCCGAAAACGGACAAGGAATAATATCGCAAGTCAAGACTGATGGTAACAGGAGTACGGGGCACCAATGAGATCAATACGGGAGGCCATAAGGCCGTCTGAGCGAGTCCAAGAGAAGGCAGAATCGGAAGGATGCAGGTGCCTCCAAATGTCCAGACAACAGCAGGAGTCAAAAAGACGTTTTAAGGTAGCAGTACTTTCGCGGGAAGTGTCAGAGACATTGGAGCCCCGACGATCGAGGGCGCGGTCGAACACAGTGTTAAAGTCCCCGGCAAGGAAGGTCGGATAGGTGGGATCAACCCAAGACGAGACGTCGTCCAGGAAGTCGTCACGGGCTGGGTTGCGATTGGGGGCGTAGAGACAGCAGATACGAAACGGGTGCCCAGAATGGGTAAAGTGGCAAAAAACAACACGCCCAGCGGTGTCACACCAAGAGCTCGTAAGGGTGACCGTGGGGCGGAATAAAATGATGCAACCACAAGAGTGTGCAGAGCCAACAGAAGCAACTGCATTAAAACCAGATGAACGAAACCAGACTGACATTCACTGTCTGAAGAGCAGTGGGCCCTCTTGTAGGCAGACAATGTCAGGGACCTGAGGAAAGGAACGTAACCAGTGCAGAACACCAGCGCGCTTGGACGAGTCCCTGAGACCATTGGTGTTTAAGGAGAGGATAGAGAGAGCCATAACTGAGAAGAAAGAGAGAGACAGCACAACTAGGAGCGACGGCTCCGAACCGGGGCAGGGGGAGCCAAGGAGGGAAGGCCAGAATGAACAGCCCTCCCAGACTCCCTGCCCTTTCCAGACTTCGAGCGGCCGGGGACCGCAGAACCAGGAAGAGGTTTCTTCGCTTTCTTCTTAGACTTGACCTGATCATCAGAGGAAGCCTCAACATCCGAAAGTCCACGCTTAGTGACTGGTGAATCAGTCAGCTCGACCTCGTTAACCATTACGGGAGACAGAGATAGAACCTGTGGGGTATTTACAGGGGTTACATTGATGCCCGTTAAAGGGTCATCGTCACTAAATATACTTTGACTGTATTCAGTCTCATTAACTAGTTCATTATCATTCGTATCCATTTCTTTTCCATTATTACTATTATCCATTTCCATTTCTTTTCCATTAACTACAGCATTATTTGTCATTTCTTTTCCAGTAACTACATTATTACTATTATCCATTTCCATTTCTTTTCCATTAACTATAGTAGTATTGTCCATTACACCAACTACGTTACTACTAGTGTTAACATTGTATTACTCTGTGGCGCAGCCAAACCATCAGACGCAGCGGCGGGGGAGGCAGCCACCTGCACGCGCGTCGAGGACCCACCATTACCGTTTTAGGGAGGGCCGCACCCTCCTTAACATTTACTGGTGGCAGGAGAGGCCATGGGTGGAGTACCAGGGGGGATAACTCATTGTCCCTGAGGTCGGTGTGGGAACCCCAACTTGAAATACCAGGTTGCGTGGGGGCAGGAGGACGAAGGGTTACCCCCTCGTCCCCAGAGTCCTCATGGTCAGAGCTTGCAGGAGAAGTGGGAAGGTCCTCAGGACCAGAACTGACATCCAGGAGGGGAGGCAGCGACTCCGGGGGAGTGGCACCAACAACAAGTGAAGCGGACGGATGGGCGGGGGTCGCAGGCGAAGATGGTGGGTTCCCCCAGGCATTGGGGGGGTTGGGCAATCCCTGGCCATGTGACCAGGCTCCCGACACCTGCGGCACTTCCCGCGCAAGTCACAGTTTTTGGTGAGGTGTTCCCCACGACAGATATCACATTCGGCCGGCTGACCCACATACCACACCTTACATTTATATCCAGCAATGTCCAGATTACGAGGGATCCGGCCAGAACGAACCATTTTGATGATACGGGCTCCAGTGCAGATTGCAGGGTCACCCGGGTAATGCTGGTGCCTTATCGTCTCCACCTTCCCGTACGAGGAAAAGTAGGGCCGGAGGCGATCATCACTCTCCTCAAAGGGATAGTGATACAACATAACATTTTGAGCTCGAGGCCCAGCATACATGACTTTGCACTTAGCACCAGCTAAAGTGACAAAATCATAACCTTCAACAATATTTTTACATTTTGGGTCAGCGAAAGTAATCTGAACCAGTTTTACGGGAACAAACTGAATACTGTCAATCACAAAGGGGGTGAACTTTCCCTTGATGGCTGTAACAAGTTCCGCCCTGGGAACAGAGGTTGGAACATCGGAAAGGTCGAGGACTACTGTCCTCTTAAAGGCCGCAAGAGGCATGATGAAAAGGGAAAAAGAGAAAAAACAGTCCCCCCGGAAAGCAAAGCTCCCAGGAAGGGAACAGAAAGACTGGCTACCCTGGGTTATGGCAGGACGCCAAGCATAAGTCCCCAGGAGGGTCACCAGTAAAACTCAGGAATCAAAAATCTTACCACAAATCCCAAAAACGCTTGTCCCCACACTCCAATTCCAATACGGAACTTACGCGTACCACAAGGAAAGGCACGAACCTGGCAGATAATAAAAACCCGCGTCAGGTAAGTATGCCTTTTCAACCTCTCCGGAACCGCAAAAACGCAACTTGTCTGCGCATACCATGTGGTAATGGGGGTCACGTGCTCCTCGTCCTGTCGTGTCGTGCTGTCCACTCGCTGCTATGCTACCTAGAAAAGAGAAGAGAAATGTGAAGGTTGGTTGCTTGGTCATTTGTTCTGCTTTCACTTGATTATTTCTTCCCCAGAGGGAAGTGGGCCACGCTCGGAGGTAGTGCTATACCGAGGCAACCCGTGGCCGGGACGAGGCAAGCCTCTTTTCCACGGCCCAGTTCCAAAAATCAGTTTAATATATGAGCTGCTCGATGAGCAGCGTATCAGATATTAAGCTGATAAGAACAGATACTACACTTGATCTTAGCCAAAAGGCCGAGAAGCGATGCCCGTAAATGCTCACAGCGGACAAGGTGCTCCCAGTCTCATGGCCACGAGATATGGTGGTCCGATTACAATCCGTGCCAAGGAAGGAATGCCCAAAGCCAACCTGAAAGCGAGGCGCACACAACGATCGCCCTTGTACAGTGGGCAGCAGGACCAGCATTGCATGGCACTTGCGTTGACGGCAAGAGGACAAATGCACATTGTGCTTGCTCTGACCTCGTTTTTATTTTCCCTTATAACAAAGTTAATTTTCACGGCGAATTACTTGTCTACGACCATACCACAGGGAAAACACCGGTTCTCGTCCGATCACCGAAGTTAAGCCCTGTCGGGCGGGGTTAGTACTTGGATGGGAGACCGCCTGGGAATACCCCGTGTTGTAGGCTTCCCTTTTTCCTTCTGTACACTTGATTATCTCAAAAAATCTCAGTTTCCTTTAATGAAAGAACATTCCAAACCAGGTTTTTTGAACACAACATGCCAACGATATGTCAAAGATGAGACATACAACAAAAACAAAATAGTTCACACGAGAAAGTGGAACTTGTATTCCCAAGGGAGCGCGTGCGCGCGAGATCTTATCAATCCAACGTTTATGACATGAAACGTATCTTTTCGTGTGAGCAAAGAACAGGATACGACAAGTAAAAAATGCATGCACTGTTATGCATTAGATGGAAGTTAACCTAGCCCGGATGATATGCATACAACGAAGGCTACAACACTACAACATTGATCCTGCGAAAACGTGACTTACGTGACGTAGCGCACTTCAAAGTCTTACTGTTCCCTGCTCAACACGGACAGTACGTATTCAAAGGGCCGATAAGACACTATCCTGACCATGAAAGATTTACTTTTTATGATAACAATCCAATTAACTGATAACATAGAGAAACCACAAAGTGTTGGCCACAGAAATGTAACGCCAACTGATCTGGCGGGTCCTCAGTTACTCAATGCAAAACGGGCTCTCCAGAACGCAACATAACACAACGCAAAAGAAATCTATCGCGATGGAGCAGTACAAACACACATCCACTTACGTTTTCGAAACGATGCACGAGGATAAGAGCTCGACCCGCTGGCATTTTCTTGTCTCACTCGTCTATCGATGGAAATCGATGCGGCTGAAATAAACACGTCCTCTCGCTCTCTCTACGGCCAAGAATGAAAGAAATAAAATCACAGTTTTGCAGTGCACCAAGTACGGAACATTCACCTACAATTTCAGCAGTGGAATTCACAAATACAACTCACCTTCCTTAGTCCTTACACCGCCACCGCATCTCCTTCCCTGCCCTGCCTGAAACGTTACCAACAAACCTTCCCATTAGCCAACTTTGCCACCGGGGTTTGGTGCGGGGACTAGCGCGAACGCAGGTCCCCACTACCAGAAATTATACGCTCGAGTTACCCACATTTGGGGTAATCGCAAGGGTCAACCCAATCGAAGTGCAATGAAAGAGCCTCACCTTGAGAGGACTGCCTCCCTGATCACAGTGCCTCCCGCGTCAGGTAAGTATGCCTTTTCAACCTCTCCGGAACCGCAAAACGCAACTTGTCTGCGCATACCATGTGGTAATGGGGGTCACGTGCTCCTCGTCCTGTCGTGTCGTGCTGTCCACTCGCTGCTATGCTACCTAGAAAAGAGAAGAGAATGTGAAGGTTGGTTGCTTGGTCATTTGTTCTGCTTTCACTTGATTATTTCTTCCCCAGAGGGAAGTGGGCCACGCTCGGAGGTAGTGCTATACCGAGGCAACCCGTGGCCGGGACGAGGCAAGCCTCTTTTCCACGGCCCAGTTCCAAAAATCAGTTTAATATATGAGCTGCTCGATGAGCAGCGGTGAATGGCAGACCAAAGGTCACCAGTCGACAGACTCATCCAACGCCTGAGGCATTGGTCACCAGTATTAGGCGACAGAGGCGAAATAAAACTAAGCAAATCAGGTGGTACAGAGGGTGAATTAAGCAGGTGGCCCGAAGCGAAAAACGAGCTTGTTGGAAACATAGAGGCGATGACTCCATCCGCCCCCCACTGGCGGGCAAAATAACGTCGACGTCTCCGGGTTGAAAAACGCTTGAAGAGCAAGGGGAGGTGGAACTTGACACGGGCCTTTGCTCCCTCAATGACGGCGAGGGCCCCAGGTTGACAGAACGAAAGCGGTAGTCATTGCGGGCCAGCCAGATGTGAAACTTACAGGCACACAACAGGTAACTGAAGACTTTGGGCACTGCGTGAAGCTCAGTGGAATTGAAACCAAAAAGTAAATGGCGACGCTCAAGCACAGGACACATAGGCGAGAAATGAAAAAGGAGGGACTGTAGCCAACCAACAACACTTTGAGCAAGGGGACACACAAAGAGCAAATGCGACAGTGACTCGACGACAGGACCACAAAAACAAGCGGAGGAGACAGATAAACCAAAAGAGAGAAGACGCTCAGCAGTGTAAATCACACCATGAGCTACCTTCCAGGAGAAATCAACAACAAAGCGGTCAAAATCAAAGAAGTGGAACTGGCGCCACGTATCATACCAGTAAAGGTCCCCAAAGGAGGGAAAGAACTTAACTACACAGTGCGGTGTGACAGAGGAACAGGATAAAAGAAACTGGTAACCGACTTTGGCAGAGAAAAAAAGCCACGGAGGCGACAACGTGAGGGTCAGAGGATGCGAAAACCAAAGTTCCCCGGGAGGGGGAAAAAGAGCCACCAAGCGACTCCCAGGCCAAAAGCAAAGAGGAGTAAAATGGCGGTAACAGGGACCTGTCGAAGGCAGCGGGACGGGAGAAAACATCAAGAGAGGAGGCAGCAAAACACGATTGAAACCAGTACGACACAAAGGAGGACCAGCTTGACGAGGACAAAGTAGACCGTTTGACCCACTGACCCAGAAGCGACCAAACCTTGAGCTTAATGTCCACCACCGAGAAACCTCCCAGCGATGTGGGCTGAACGACCACAGCACGTGCAACGAGCTCCCGCTTGGTTTTCCAGAAGAATGAGAAAACAAGGGAGTTAAGTTCTTTAAGTACCCAGGGGGGCATGTGGACCAGGGATGCCACATACCAAACCCTGGCGAGGGCCAGGCAATTGATGACCAAAGCCTTGCCATGAAAAGACAAGGAGCGCTGACGCCAGGAGGAGAGGACGCGTTCCACAGCCTCTATCCGAGGCCGCCAATTAGTTCATCAATGTCATGCGGGCCAATGAAGACTCCGAGGATTTTAAGCTTAGAAGATGTCCAGTCGAGAGGGACAGGGGGGTCAGTTCGGCCAGCCCAAGACCCCAGCCACAAGCCGCGAGACTTTGTCAGGTTGAGCTTGGATCCAGAACCAAGCTCATACCTTGTGTAGGTGTCAAAAACAGCCCTAATGGAGGCATCGGAGGACAAGATGAGCGATGTGTCATCCGCGTACTGGGAAATTGGAGAGAGCGGTGAGGGCAGTCCAGGCAGCAAAGGTCCAGTAATGGCGGGATTTGCTCGAATATTGGCGGCCAAGACCTCAGCGACCATAACATACAGCAAAGGTGCGAGGGGGCAGCCTTGACGCACCCCCCGTGTGAGACTGAAAAAGTTTGAGACATGACCGTTAACAATGACAGCACTCTGAACAGCATTATAGAAAAGGCGGATCCAGCGCAGAAAGGAGGTTTGGAAACCCATTCTGCAGAGGGTGGCATGCAGAAAGGACCAATCAACGCGATCAAACGCTTTTTCTTGGTCGAGCGAGAGGATGGCACAAGGAGACCCGGATTGCGTGGCGTAATGGACCATGTCTCGGAGATAAGCGACGTTCTCACCAATATAACGACCGGGGACACCACAGGTTTGATCCTCAGCCACCACGGCATGAATAACCTTCAGGAGACGCCCAGCGATGACGCGGGCAGCGAGCTTGTAGTCCACACTAAGGAGGGAAATTGGCCGCCAGTTACGAGGGTTCAGCCGGTCACCCGTCTTAAAGATGAGAGAAATGATGCCTCGACGCTGAGAGAGGCTGAGAGTGCCAGCCTCATAACATGAGTTCAGGACGAGCACGAGGTCCTGTCCGAGCACCGGCCAGAATTTGACATAAAACTCCATAGGGAGGCCATCCAAGCCCGGGGTCTTGCCTCGAGCCATCCCACATAAAGCAGTATAACACTCCTCCGACTGGAGAGGACCATCACACTGTTGAGCCTGGTCGGCGGACAAGGTGGAGGTGAGGGCGTCGAGCAGGGAAAGAGCCACGTCCCCGTCAGTAGGCTCGGCACTAAACAAGTTAGAATAAAAGGAAGCAAAAGCCTGGCATAGGTCCTTTGAACTCGAGACCACTGTGCCATCATCGCATCGAAGTGCTGAAATAAGTCGGTCGGCGGCACGCTTCTTTTCCAGACGGAAGAAAAAGGCCGAGGAGGTTTCACCTTCCTCAACCCATTGGCCCGAGCACGGACTTGGGCTCCCCGAGCTGCCTCGAGGTCTAGGGCAGCAAGGGCAGACAGGGTAGAATGGTACGGCTCAACACAGGAGGTGAAACCGGCATCAACACGGTTCTTAAGATGCCCAGCTAGTCGGCCAAGGAGGTCTCGACACTGCGATGTTTTCTTTCGAGCGCTCAGCGCAATATTTAATTGTGAGGCCTTTGATTTGGCTCTTGCCCTTATCCCACCACTTAGCTAGTGACGGGAAGGACAGCATGGACTGCCTCCAAACGGACCAAAAATTAGTGATATGCTGGATATAGTCCTCATCATTGAGGACAGAAATGTTGAGCTTCCAGAAACTGTCCCAGGAGCAGCAATGTCTGGGACACTACAAGAAAGCACCACACCACAGTGATCCGAAAACGGACAAGGAATAATATCGCAAGTCAAGACTGATGGTAACAGGAGTACGGGGCACCAATGAGATCAATACGGGAGGCCATAAGGCCGTCTGAGCGAGTCCAAGAGAAGGCAGAATCGGAAGGATGCAGGTGCCTCCAAATGTCCAGACAACAGCAGGAGTCAAAAAGACGTTTTAAGGTAGCAGTACTTTCGCGGGAAGTGTCAGAGACATTGGAGCCCCGACGATCGAGGGCGCGGTCGAACACAGTGTTAAAGTCCCCGGCAAGGAAGGTCGGATAGGTGGGATCAACCCAAGACGAGACGTCGTCCAGGAAGTCGTCACGGGCTGGGTTGCGATTGGGGGCGTAGAGACAGCAGATACGAAACGGGTGCCCAGAATGGGTAAAGTGGCAAAAAACAACACGCCCAGCGGTGTCACACCAAGAGCTCGTAAGGGTGACCGTGGGGCGGAATAAAATGATGCAACCACAAGAGTGTGCAGAGCCAACAGAAGCAACTGCATTAAAACCAGATGAACGAAACCAGACTGACATTCACTGTCTGAAGAGCAGTGGGCCCTCTTGTAGGCAGACAATGTCAGGGACCTGAGGAAAGGAACGTAACCAGTGCAGAACACCAGCGCGCTTGGACGAGTCCCTGAGACCATTGGTGTTTAAGGAGAGGATAGAGAGAGCCATAACTGAGAAGAAAGAGAGAGACAGCACAACTAGGAGCGACGGCTCCGAACCGGGGCAGGGGGAGCCAAGGAGGGAAGGCCAGAATGAACAGCCCTCCCAGACTCCCTGCCCTTTCCAGACTTCGAGCGGCCGGGGACCGCAGAACCAGGAAGAGGTTTCTTCGCTTTCTTCTTAGACTTGACCTGATCATCAGAGGAAGCCTCAACATCCGAAAGTCCACGCTTAGTGACTGGTGAATCAGTCAGCTCGACCTCGTTAACCATTACGGGAGACAGAGATAGAACCTGTGGGGTATTTACAGGGGTTACATTGATGCCCGTTAAAGGGTCATCGTCACTAAATATACTTTGACTGTATTCAGTCTCATTAACTAGTTCATTATCATTCGTATCCATTTCTTTTCCATTATTACTATTATCCATTTCCATTTCTTTTCCATTAACTACAGCATTATTTGTCATTTCTTTTCCAGTAACTACATTATTACTATTATCCATTTCCATTTCTTTTCCATTAACTATAGTAGTATTGTCCATTACACCAACTACGTTACTACTAGTGTTAACATTGTATTACTCTGTGGCGCAGCCAAACCATCAGACGCAGCGGCGGGGGAGGCAGCCACCTGCACGCGCGTCGAGGACCCACCATTACCGTTTTAGGGAGGGCCGCACCCTCCTTAACATTTACTGGTGGCAGGAGAGGCCATGGGTGGAGTACCAGGGGGGATAACTCATTGTCCCTGAGGTCGGTGTGGGAACCCCAACTTGAAATACCAGGTTGCGTGGGGGCAGGAGGACGAAGGGTTACCCCCTCGTCCCCAGAGTCCTCATGGTCAGAGCTTGCAGGAGAAGTGGGAAGGTCCTCAGGACCAGAACTGACATCCAGGAGGGGAGGCAGCGACTCCGGGGGAGTGGCACCAACAACAAGTGAAGCGGACGGATGGGCGGGGGTCGCAGGCGAAGATGGTGGGTTCCCCCAGGCATTGGGGGGGTTGGGCAATCCCTGGCCATGTGACCAGGCTCCCGACACCTGCGGCACTTCCCGCGCAAGTCACAGTTTTTGGTGAGGTGTTCCCCACGACAGATATCACATTCGGCCGGCTGACCCACATACCACACCTTACATTTATATCCAGCAATGTCCAGATTACGAGGGATCCGGCCAGAACGAACCATTTTGATGATACGGGCTCCAGTGCAGATTGCAGGGTCACCCGGGTAATGCTGGTGCCTTATCGTCTCCACCTTCCCGTACGAGGAAAAGTAGGGCCGGAGGCGATCATCACTCTCCTCAAAGGGATAGTGATACAACATAACATTTTGAGCTCGAGGCCCAGCATACATGACTTTGCACTTAGCACCAGCTAAAGTGACAAAATCATAACCTTCAACAATATTTTTACATTTTGGGTCAGCGAAAGTAATCTGAACCAGTTTTACGGGAACAAACTGAATACTGTCAATCACAAAGGGGGTGAACTTTCCCTTGATGGCTGTAACAAGTTCCGCCCTGGGAACAGAGGTTGGAACATCGGAAAGGTCGAGGACTACTGTCCTCTTAAAGGCCGCAAGAGGCATGATGAAAAGGGAAAAAGAGAAAAAACAGTCCCCCCGGAAAGCAAAGCTCCCAGGAAGGGAACAGAAAGACTGGCTACCCTGGGTTATGGCAGGACGCCAAGCATAAGTCCCCAGGAGGGTCACCAGTAAAACTCAGGAATCAAAAATCTTACCACAAATCCCAAAAACGCTTGTCCCCACACTCCAATTCCAATACGGAACTTACGCGTACCACAAGGAAAGGCACGAACCTGGCAGATAATAAAAACCCGCGTCAGGTAAGTATGCCTTTTCAACCTCTCCGGAACCGCAAAAACGCAACTTGTCTGCGCATACCATGTGGTAATGGGGGTCACGTGCTCCTCGTCCTGTCGTGTCGTGCTGTCCACTCGCTGCTATGCTACCTAGAAAAGAGAAGAGAAATGTGAAGGTTGGTTGCTTGGTCATTTGTTCTGCTTTCACTTGATTATTTCTTCCCCAGAGGGAAGTGGGCCACGCTCGGAGGTAGTGCTATACCGAGGCAACCCGTGGCCGGGACGAGGCAAGCCTCTTTTCCACGGCCCAGTTCCAAAAATCAGTTTAATATATGAGCTGCTCGATGAGCAGCGTATCAGATATTAAGCTGATAAGAACAGATACTACACTTGATCTTAGCCAAAAGGCCGAGAAGCGATGCCCGTAAATGCTCACAGCGGACAAGGTGCTCCCAGTCTCATGGCCACGAGATATGGTGGTCCGATTACAATCCGTGCCAAGGAAGGAATGCCCAAAGCCAACCTGAAAGCGAGGCGCACACAACGATCGCCCTTGTACAGTGGGCAGCAGGACCAGCATTGCATGGCACTTGCGTTGACGGCAAGAGGACAAATGCACATTGTGCTTGCTCTGACCTCGTTTTTATTTTCCCTTATAACAAAGTTAATTTTCACGGCGAATTACTTGTCTACGACCATACCACAGGGAAAACACCGGTTCTCGTCCGATCACCGAAGTTAAGCCCTGTCGGGCGGGGTTAGTACTTGGATGGGAGACCGCCTGGGAATACCCCGTGTTGTAGGCTTCCCTTTTTCCTTCTGTACACTTGATTATCTCAAAAAATCTCAGTTTCCTTTAATGAAAGAACATTCCAAACCAGGTTTTTTGAACACAACATGCCAACGATATGTCAAAGATGAGACATACAACAAAAACAAAATAGTTCACACGAGAAAGTGGAACTTGTATTCCCAAGGGAGCGCGTGCGCGCGAGATCTTATCAATCCAACGTTTATGACATGAAACGTATCTTTTCGTGTGAGCAAAGAACAGGATACGACAAGTAAAAAATGCATGCACTGTTATGCATTAGATGGAAGTTAACCTAGCCCGGATGATATGCATACAACGAAGGCTACAACACTACAACATTGATCCTGCGAAAACGTGACTTACGTGACGTAGCGCACTTCAAAGTCTTACTGTTCCCTGCTCAACACGGACAGTACGTATTCAAAGGGCCGATAAGACACTATCCTGACCATGAAAGATTTACTTTTTATGATAACAATCCAATTAACTGATAACATAGAGAAACCACAAAGTGTTGGCCACAGAAATGTAACGCCAACTGATCTGGCGGGTCCTCAGTTACTCAATGCAAAACGGGCTCTCCAGAACGCAACATAACACAACGCAAAAGAAATCTATCGCGATGGAGCAGTACAAACACACATCCACTTACGTTTTCGAAACGATGCACGAGGATAAGAGCTCGACCCGCTGGCATTTTCTTGTCTCACTCGTCTATCGATGGAAATCGATGCGGCTGAAATAAACACGTCCTCTCGCTCTCTCTACGGCCAAGAATGAAAGAAATAAAATCACAGTTTTGCAGTGCACCAAGTACGGAACATTCACCTACAATTTCAGCAGTGGAATTCACAAATACAACTCACCTTCCTTAGTCCTTACACCGCCACCGCATCTCCTTCCCTGCCCTGCCTGAAACGTTACCAACAAACCTTCCCATTAGCCAACTTTGCCACCGGGGTTTGGTGCGGGGACTAGCGCGAACGCAGGTCCCCACTACCAGAAATTATACGCTCGAGTTACCCACATTTGGGGTAATCGCAAGGGTCAACCCAATCGAAGTGCAATGAAAGAGCCTCACCTTGAGAGGACTGCCTCCCTGATCACAGTGCCTCCCGCGTCAGGTAAGTATGCCTTTTCAACCTCTCCGGAACCGCAAAACGCAACTTGTCTGCGCATACCATGTGGTAATGGGGGTCACGTGCTCCTCGTCCTGTCGTGTCGTGCTGTCCACTCGCTGCTATGCTACCTAGAAAAGAGAAGAGAATGTGAAGGTTGGTTGCTTGGTCATTTGTTCTGCTTTCACTTGATTATTTCTTCCCCAGAGGGAAGTGGGCCACGCTCGGAGGTAGTGCTATACCGAGGCAACCCGTGGCCGGGACGAGGCAAGCCTCTTTTCCACGGCCCAGTTCCAAAAATCAGTTTAATATATGAGCTGCTCGATGAGCAGCGGTGAATGGCAGACCAAAGGTCACCAGTCGACAGACTCATCCAACGCCTGAGGCATTGGTCACCAGTATTAGGCGACAGAGGCGAAATAAAACTAAGCAAATCAGGTGGTACAGAGGGTGAATTAAGCAGGTGGCCCGAAGCGAAAAACGAGCTTGTTGGAAACATAGAGGCGATGACTCCATCCGCCCCCCACTGGCGGGCAAAATAACGTCGACGTCTCCGGGTTGAAAAACGCTTGAAGAGCAAGGGGAGGTGGAACTTGACACGGGCCTTTGCTCCCTCAATGACGGCGAGGGCCCCAGGTTGACAGAACGAAAGCGGTAGTCATTGCGGGCCAGCCAGATGTGAAACTTACAGGCACACAACAGGTAACTGAAGACTTTGGGCACTGCGTGAAGCTCAGTGGAATTGAAACCAAAAAGTAAATGGCGACGCTCAAGCACAGGACACATAGGCGAGAAATGAAAAAGGAGGGACTGTAGCCAACCAACAACACTTTGAGCAAGGGGACACACAAAGAGCAAATGCGACAGTGACTCGACGACAGGACCACAAAAACAAGCGGAGGAGACAGATAAACCAAAAGAGAGAAGACGCTCAGCAGTGTAAATCACACCATGAGCTACCTTCCAGGAGAAATCAACAACAAAGCGGTCAAAATCAAAGAAGTGGAACTGGCGCCACGTATCATACCAGTAAAGGTCCCCAAAGGAGGGAAAGAACTTAACTACACAGTGCGGTGTGACAGAGGAACAGGATAAAAGAAACTGGTAACCGACTTTGGCAGAGAAAAAAAGCCACGGAGGCGACAACGTGAGGGTCAGAGGATGCGAAAACCAAAGTTCCCCGGGAGGGGGAAAAAGAGCCACCAAGCGACTCCCAGGCCAAAAGCAAAGAGGAGTAAAATGGCGGTAACAGGGACCTGTCGAAGGCAGCGGGACGGGAGAAAACATCAAGAGAGGAGGCAGCAAAACACGATTGAAACCAGTACGACACAAAGGAGGACCAGCTTGACGAGGACAAAGTAGACCGTTTGACCCACTGACCCAGAAGCGACCAAACCTTGAGCTTAATGTCCACCACCGAGAAACCTCCCAGCGATGTGGGCTGAACGACCACAGCACGTGCAACGAGCTCCCGCTTGGTTTTCCAGAAGAATGAGAAAACAAGGGAGTTAAGTTCTTTAAGTACCCAGGGGGGCATGTGGACCAGGGATGCCACATACCAAACCCTGGCGAGGGCCAGGCAATTGATGACCAAAGCCTTGCCATGAAAAGACAAGGAGCGCTGACGCCAGGAGGAGAGGACGCGTTCCACAGCCTCTATCCGAGGCCGCCAATTAGTTCATCAATGTCATGCGGGCCAATGAAGACTCCGAGGATTTTAAGCTTAGAAGATGTCCAGTCGAGAGGGACAGGGGGGTCAGTTCGGCCAGCCCAAGACCCCAGCCACAAGCCGCGAGACTTTGTCAGGTTGAGCTTGGATCCAGAACCAAGCTCATACCTTGTGTAGGTGTCAAAAACAGCCCTAATGGAGGCATCGGAGGACAAGATGAGCGATGTGTCATCCGCGTACTGGGAAATTGGAGAGAGCGGTGAGGGCAGTCCAGGCAGCAAAGGTCCAGTAATGGCGGGATTTGCTCGAATATTGGCGGCCAAGACCTCAGCGACCATAACATACAGCAAAGGTGCGAGGGGGCAGCCTTGACGCACCCCCCGTGTGAGACTGAAAAAGTTTGAGACATGACCGTTAACAATGACAGCACTCTGAACAGCATTATAGAAAAGGCGGATCCAGCGCAGAAAGGAGGTTTGGAAACCCATTCTGCAGAGGGTGGCATGCAGAAAGGACCAATCAACGCGATCAAACGCTTTTTCTTGGTCGAGCGAGAGGATGGCACAAGGAGACCCGGATTGCGTGGCGTAATGGACCATGTCTCGGAGATAAGCGACGTTCTCACCAATATAACGACCGGGGACACCACAGGTTTGATCCTCAGCCACCACGGCATGAATAACCTTCAGGAGACGCCCAGCGATGACGCGGGCAGCGAGCTTGTAGTCCACACTAAGGAGGGAAATTGGCCGCCAGTTACGAGGGTTCAGCCGGTCACCCGTCTTAAAGATGAGAGAAATGATGCCTCGACGCTGAGAGAGGCTGAGAGTGCCAGCCTCATAACATGAGTTCAGGACGAGCACGAGGTCCTGTCCGAGCACCGGCCAGAATTTGACATAAAACTCCATAGGGAGGCCATCCAAGCCCGGGGTCTTGCCTCGAGCCATCCCACATAAAGCAGTATAACACTCCTCCGACTGGAGAGGACCATCACACTGTTGAGCCTGGTCGGCGGACAAGGTGGAGGTGAGGGCGTCGAGCAGGGAAAGAGCCACGTCCCCGTCAGTAGGCTCGGCACTAAACAAGTTAGAATAAAAGGAAGCAAAAGCCTGGCATAGGTCCTTTGAACTCGAGACCACTGTGCCATCATCGCATCGAAGTGCTGAAATAAGTCGGTCGGCGGCACGCTTCTTTTCCAGACGGAAGAAAAAGGCCGAGGAGGTTTCACCTTCCTCAACCCATTGGCCCGAGCACGGACTTGGGCTCCCCGAGCTGCCTCGAGGTCTAGGGCAGCAAGGGCAGACAGGGTAGAATGGTACGGCTCAACACAGGAGGTGAAACCGGCATCAACACGGTTCTTAAGATGCCCAGCTAGTCGGCCAAGGAGGTCTCGACACTGCGATGTTTTCTTTCGAGCGCTCAGCGCAATATTTAATTGTGAGGCCTTTGATTTGGCTCTTGCCCTTATCCCACCACTTAGCTAGTGACGGGAAGGACAGCATGGACTGCCTCCAAACGGACCAAAAATTAGTGATATGCTGGATATAGTCCTCATCATTGAGGACAGAAATGTTGAGCTTCCAGAAACTGTCCCAGGAGCAGCAATGTCTGGGACACTACAAGAAAGCACCACACCACAGTGATCCGAAAACGGACAAGGAATAATATCGCAAGTCAAGACTGATGGTAACAGGAGTACGGGGCACCAATGAGATCAATACGGGAGGCCATAAGGCCGTCTGAGCGAGTCCAAGAGAAGGCAGAATCGGAAGGATGCAGGTGCCTCCAAATGTCCAGACAACAGCAGGAGTCAAAAAGACGTTTTAAGGTAGCAGTACTTTCGCGGGAAGTGTCAGAGACATTGGAGCCCCGACGATCGAGGGCGCGGTCGAACACAGTGTTAAAGTCCCCGGCAAGGAAGGTCGGATAGGTGGGATCAACCCAAGACGAGACGTCGTCCAGGAAGTCGTCACGGGCTGGGTTGCGATTGGGGGCGTAGAGACAGCAGATACGAAACGGGTGCCCAGAATGGGTAAAGTGGCAAAAAACAACACGCCCAGCGGTGTCACACCAAGAGCTCGTAAGGGTGACCGTGGGGCGGAATAAAATGATGCAACCACAAGAGTGTGCAGAGCCAACAGAAGCAACTGCATTAAAACCAGATGAACGAAACCAGACTGACATTCACTGTCTGAAGAGCAGTGGGCCCTCTTGTAGGCAGACAATGTCAGGGACCTGAGGAAAGGAACGTAACCAGTGCAGAACACCAGCGCGCTTGGACGAGTCCCTGAGACCATTGGTGTTTAAGGAGAGGATAGAGAGAGCCATAACTGAGAAGAAAGAGAGAGACAGCACAACTAGGAGCGACGGCTCCGAACCGGGGCAGGGGGAGCCAAGGAGGGAAGGCCAGAATGAACAGCCCTCCCAGACTCCCTGCCCTTTCCAGACTTCGAGCGGCCGGGGACCGCAGAACCAGGAAGAGGTTTCTTCGCTTTCTTCTTAGACTTGACCTGATCATCAGAGGAAGCCTCAACATCCGAAAGTCCACGCTTAGTGACTGGTGAATCAGTCAGCTCGACCTCGTTAACCATTACGGGAGACAGAGATAGAACCTGTGGGGTATTTACAGGGGTTACATTGATGCCCGTTAAAGGGTCATCGTCACTAAATATACTTTGACTGTATTCAGTCTCATTAACTAGTTCATTATCATTCGTATCCATTTCTTTTCCATTATTACTATTATCCATTTCCATTTCTTTTCCATTAACTACAGCATTATTTGTCATTTCTTTTCCAGTAACTACATTATTACTATTATCCATTTCCATTTCTTTTCCATTAACTATAGTAGTATTGTCCATTACACCAACTACGTTACTACTAGTGTTAACATTGTATTACTCTGTGGCGCAGCCAAACCATCAGACGCAGCGGCGGGGGAGGCAGCCACCTGCACGCGCGTCGAGGACCCACCATTACCGTTTTAGGGAGGGCCGCACCCTCCTTAACATTTACTGGTGGCAGGAGAGGCCATGGGTGGAGTACCAGGGGGGATAACTCATTGTCCCTGAGGTCGGTGTGGGAACCCCAACTTGAAATACCAGGTTGCGTGGGGGCAGGAGGACGAAGGGTTACCCCCTCGTCCCCAGAGTCCTCATGGTCAGAGCTTGCAGGAGAAGTGGGAAGGTCCTCAGGACCAGAACTGACATCCAGGAGGGGAGGCAGCGACTCCGGGGGAGTGGCACCAACAACAAGTGAAGCGGACGGATGGGCGGGGGTCGCAGGCGAAGATGGTGGGTTCCCCCAGGCATTGGGGGGGTTGGGCAATCCCTGGCCATGTGACCAGGCTCCCGACACCTGCGGCACTTCCCGCGCAAGTCACAGTTTTTGGTGAGGTGTTCCCCACGACAGATATCACATTCGGCCGGCTGACCCACATACCACACCTTACATTTATATCCAGCAATGTCCAGATTACGAGGGATCCGGCCAGAACGAACCATTTTGATGATACGGGCTCCAGTGCAGATTGCAGGGTCACCCGGGTAATGCTGGTGCCTTATCGTCTCCACCTTCCCGTACGAGGAAAAGTAGGGCCGGAGGCGATCATCACTCTCCTCAAAGGGATAGTGATACAACATAACATTTTGAGCTCGAGGCCCAGCATACATGACTTTGCACTTAGCACCAGCTAAAGTGACAAAATCATAACCTTCAACAATATTTTTACATTTTGGGTCAGCGAAAGTAATCTGAACCAGTTTTACGGGAACAAACTGAATACTGTCAATCACAAAGGGGGTGAACTTTCCCTTGATGGCTGTAACAAGTTCCGCCCTGGGAACAGAGGTTGGAACATCGGAAAGGTCGAGGACTACTGTCCTCTTAAAGGCCGCAAGAGGCATGATGAAAAGGGAAAAAGAGAAAAAACAGTCCCCCCGGAAAGCAAAGCTCCCAGGAAGGGAACAGAAAGACTGGCTACCCTGGGTTATGGCAGGACGCCAAGCATAAGTCCCCAGGAGGGTCACCAGTAAAACTCAGGAATCAAAAATCTTACCACAAATCCCAAAAACGCTTGTCCCCACACTCCAATTCCAATACGGAACTTACGCGTACCACAAGGAAAGGCACGAACCTGGCAGATAATAAAAACCCGCGTCAGGTAAGTATGCCTTTTCAACCTCTCCGGAACCGCAAAAACGCAACTTGTCTGCGCATACCATGTGGTAATGGGGGTCACGTGCTCCTCGTCCTGTCGTGTCGTGCTGTCCACTCGCTGCTATGCTACCTAGAAAAGAGAAGAGAAATGTGAAGGTTGGTTGCTTGGTCATTTGTTCTGCTTTCACTTGATTATTTCTTCCCCAGAGGGAAGTGGGCCACGCTCGGAGGTAGTGCTATACCGAGGCAACCCGTGGCCGGGACGAGGCAAGCCTCTTTTCCACGGCCCAGTTCCAAAAATCAGTTTAATATATGAGCTGCTCGATGAGCAGCGTATCAGATATTAAGCTGATAAGAACAGATACTACACTTGATCTTAGCCAAAAGGCCGAGAAGCGATGCCCGTAAATGCTCACAGCGGACAAGGTGCTCCCAGTCTCATGGCCACGAGATATGGTGGTCCGATTACAATCCGTGCCAAGGAAGGAATGCCCAAAGCCAACCTGAAAGCGAGGCGCACACAACGATCGCCCTTGTACAGTGGGCAGCAGGACCAGCATTGCATGGCACTTGCGTTGACGGCAAGAGGACAAATGCACATTGTGCTTGCTCTGACCTCGTTTTTATTTTCCCTTATAACAAAGTTAATTTTCACGGCGAATTACTTGTCTACGACCATACCACAGGGAAAACACCGGTTCTCGTCCGATCACCGAAGTTAAGCCCTGTCGGGCGGGGTTAGTACTTGGATGGGAGACCGCCTGGGAATACCCCGTGTTGTAGGCTTCCCTTTTTCCTTCTGTACACTTGATTATCTCAAAAAATCTCAGTTTCCTTTAATGAAAGAACATTCCAAACCAGGTTTTTTGAACACAACATGCCAACGATATGTCAAAGATGAGACATACAACAAAAACAAAATAGTTCACACGAGAAAGTGGAACTTGTATTCCCAAGGGAGCGCGTGCGCGCGAGATCTTATCAATCCAACGTTTATGACATGAAACGTATCTTTTCGTGTGAGCAAAGAACAGGATACGACAAGTAAAAAATGCATGCACTGTTATGCATTAGATGGAAGTTAACCTAGCCCGGATGATATGCATACAACGAAGGCTACAACACTACAACATTGATCCTGCGAAAACGTGACTTACGTGACGTAGCGCACTTCAAAGTCTTACTGTTCCCTGCTCAACACGGACAGTACGTATTCAAAGGGCCGATAAGACACTATCCTGACCATGAAAGATTTACTTTTTATGATAACAATCCAATTAACTGATAACATAGAGAAACCACAAAGTGTTGGCCACAGAAATGTAACGCCAACTGATCTGGCGGGTCCTCAGTTACTCAATGCAAAACGGGCTCTCCAGAACGCAACATAACACAACGCAAAAGAAATCTATCGCGATGGAGCAGTACAAACACACATCCACTTACGTTTTCGAAACGATGCACGAGGATAAGAGCTCGACCCGCTGGCATTTTCTTGTCTCACTCGTCTATCGATGGAAATCGATGCGGCTGAAATAAACACGTCCTCTCGCTCTCTCTACGGCCAAGAATGAAAGAAATAAAATCACAGTTTTGCAGTGCACCAAGTACGGAACATTCACCTACAATTTCAGCAGTGGAATTCACAAATACAACTCACCTTCCTTAGTCCTTACACCGCCACCGCATCTCCTTCCCTGCCCTGCCTGAAACGTTACCAACAAACCTTCCCATTAGCCAACTTTGCCACCGGGGTTTGGTGCGGGGACTAGCGCGAACGCAGGTCCCCACTACCAGAAATTATACGCTCGAGTTACCCACATTTGGGGTAATCGCAAGGGTCAACCCAATCGAAGTGCAATGAAAGAGCCTCACCTTGAGAGGACTGCCTCCCTGATCACAGTGCCTCCCGCGTCAGGTAAGTATGCCTTTTCAACCTCTCCGGAACCGCAAAACGCAACTTGTCTGCGCATACCATGTGGTAATGGGGGTCACGTGCTCCTCGTCCTGTCGTGTCGTGCTGTCCACTCGCTGCTATGCTACCTAGAAAAGAGAAGAGAATGTGAAGGTTGGTTGCTTGGTCATTTGTTCTGCTTTCACTTGATTATTTCTTCCCCAGAGGGAAGTGGGCCACGCTCGGAGGTAGTGCTATACCGAGGCAACCCGTGGCCGGGACGAGGCAAGCCTCTTTTCCACGGCCCAGTTCCAAAAATCAGTTTAATATATGAGCTGCTCGATGAGCAGCGGTGAATGGCAGACCAAAGGTCACCAGTCGACAGACTCATCCAACGCCTGAGGCATTGGTCACCAGTATTAGGCGACAGAGGCGAAATAAAACTAAGCAAATCAGGTGGTACAGAGGGTGAATTAAGCAGGTGGCCCGAAGCGAAAAACGAGCTTGTTGGAAACATAGAGGCGATGACTCCATCCGCCCCCCACTGGCGGGCAAAATAACGTCGACGTCTCCGGGTTGAAAAACGCTTGAAGAGCAAGGGGAGGTGGAACTTGACACGGGCCTTTGCTCCCTCAATGACGGCGAGGGCCCCAGGTTGACAGAACGAAAGCGGTAGTCATTGCGGGCCAGCCAGATGTGAAACTTACAGGCACACAACAGGTAACTGAAGACTTTGGGCACTGCGTGAAGCTCAGTGGAATTGAAACCAAAAAGTAAATGGCGACGCTCAAGCACAGGACACATAGGCGAGAAATGAAAAAGGAGGGACTGTAGCCAACCAACAACACTTTGAGCAAGGGGACACACAAAGAGCAAATGCGACAGTGACTCGACGACAGGACCACAAAAACAAGCGGAGGAGACAGATAAACCAAAAGAGAGAAGACGCTCAGCAGTGTAAATCACACCATGAGCTACCTTCCAGGAGAAATCAACAACAAAGCGGTCAAAATCAAAGAAGTGGAACTGGCGCCACGTATCATACCAGTAAAGGTCCCCAAAGGAGGGAAAGAACTTAACTACACAGTGCGGTGTGACAGAGGAACAGGATAAAAGAAACTGGTAACCGACTTTGGCAGAGAAAAAAAGCCACGGAGGCGACAACGTGAGGGTCAGAGGATGCGAAAACCAAAGTTCCCCGGGAGGGGGAAAAAGAGCCACCAAGCGACTCCCAGGCCAAAAGCAAAGAGGAGTAAAATGGCGGTAACAGGGACCTGTCGAAGGCAGCGGGACGGGAGAAAACATCAAGAGAGGAGGCAGCAAAACACGATTGAAACCAGTACGACACAAAGGAGGACCAGCTTGACGAGGACAAAGTAGACCGTTTGACCCACTGACCCAGAAGCGACCAAACCTTGAGCTTAATGTCCACCACCGAGAAACCTCCCAGCGATGTGGGCTGAACGACCACAGCACGTGCAACGAGCTCCCGCTTGGTTTTCCAGAAGAATGAGAAAACAAGGGAGTTAAGTTCTTTAAGTACCCAGGGGGGCATGTGGACCAGGGATGCCACATACCAAACCCTGGCGAGGGCCAGGCAATTGATGACCAAAGCCTTGCCATGAAAAGACAAGGAGCGCTGACGCCAGGAGGAGAGGACGCGTTCCACAGCCTCTATCCGAGGCCGCCAATTAGTTCATCAATGTCATGCGGGCCAATGAAGACTCCGAGGATTTTAAGCTTAGAAGATGTCCAGTCGAGAGGGACAGGGGGGTCAGTTCGGCCAGCCCAAGACCCCAGCCACAAGCCGCGAGACTTTGTCAGGTTGAGCTTGGATCCAGAACCAAGCTCATACCTTGTGTAGGTGTCAAAAACAGCCCTAATGGAGGCATCGGAGGACAAGATGAGCGATGTGTCATCCGCGTACTGGGAAATTGGAGAGAGCGGTGAGGGCAGTCCAGGCAGCAAAGGTCCAGTAATGGCGGGATTTGCTCGAATATTGGCGGCCAAGACCTCAGCGACCATAACATACAGCAAAGGTGCGAGGGGGCAGCCTTGACGCACCCCCCGTGTGAGACTGAAAAAGTTTGAGACATGACCGTTAACAATGACAGCACTCTGAACAGCATTATAGAAAAGGCGGATCCAGCGCAGAAAGGAGGTTTGGAAACCCATTCTGCAGAGGGTGGCATGCAGAAAGGACCAATCAACGCGATCAAACGCTTTTTCTTGGTCGAGCGAGAGGATGGCACAAGGAGACCCGGATTGCGTGGCGTAATGGACCATGTCTCGGAGATAAGCGACGTTCTCACCAATATAACGACCGGGGACACCACAGGTTTGATCCTCAGCCACCACGGCATGAATAACCTTCAGGAGACGCCCAGCGATGACGCGGGCAGCGAGCTTGTAGTCCACACTAAGGAGGGAAATTGGCCGCCAGTTACGAGGGTTCAGCCGGTCACCCGTCTTAAAGATGAGAGAAATGATGCCTCGACGCTGAGAGAGGCTGAGAGTGCCAGCCTCATAACATGAGTTCAGGACGAGCACGAGGTCCTGTCCGAGCACCGGCCAGAATTTGACATAAAACTCCATAGGGAGGCCATCCAAGCCCGGGGTCTTGCCTCGAGCCATCCCACATAAAGCAGTATAACACTCCTCCGACTGGAGAGGACCATCACACTGTTGAGCCTGGTCGGCGGACAAGGTGGAGGTGAGGGCGTCGAGCAGGGAAAGAGCCACGTCCCCGTCAGTAGGCTCGGCACTAAACAAGTTAGAATAAAAGGAAGCAAAAGCCTGGCATAGGTCCTTTGAACTCGAGACCACTGTGCCATCATCGCATCGAAGTGCTGAAATAAGTCGGTCGGCGGCACGCTTCTTTTCCAGACGGAAGAAAAAGGCCGAGGAGGTTTCACCTTCCTCAACCCATTGGCCCGAGCACGGACTTGGGCTCCCCGAGCTGCCTCGAGGTCTAGGGCAGCAAGGGCAGACAGGGTAGAATGGTACGGCTCAACACAGGAGGTGAAACCGGCATCAACACGGTTCTTAAGATGCCCAGCTAGTCGGCCAAGGAGGTCTCGACACTGCGATGTTTTCTTTCGAGCGCTCAGCGCAATATTTAATTGTGAGGCCTTTGATTTGGCTCTTGCCCTTATCCCACCACTTAGCTAGTGACGGGAAGGACAGCATGGACTGCCTCCAAACGGACCAAAAATTAGTGATATGCTGGATATAGTCCTCATCATTGAGGACAGAAATGTTGAGCTTCCAGAAACTGTCCCAGGAGCAGCAATGTCTGGGACACTACAAGAAAGCACCACACCACAGTGATCCGAAAACGGACAAGGAATAATATCGCAAGTCAAGACTGATGGTAACAGGAGTACGGGGCACCAATGAGATCAATACGGGAGGCCATAAGGCCGTCTGAGCGAGTCCAAGAGAAGGCAGAATCGGAAGGATGCAGGTGCCTCCAAATGTCCAGACAACAGCAGGAGTCAAAAAGACGTTTTAAGGTAGCAGTACTTTCGCGGGAAGTGTCAGAGACATTGGAGCCCCGACGATCGAGGGCGCGGTCGAACACAGTGTTAAAGTCCCCGGCAAGGAAGGTCGGATAGGTGGGATCAACCCAAGACGAGACGTCGTCCAGGAAGTCGTCACGGGCTGGGTTGCGATTGGGGGCGTAGAGACAGCAGATACGAAACGGGTGCCCAGAATGGGTAAAGTGGCAAAAAACAACACGCCCAGCGGTGTCACACCAAGAGCTCGTAAGGGTGACCGTGGGGCGGAATAAAATGATGCAACCACAAGAGTGTGCAGAGCCAACAGAAGCAACTGCATTAAAACCAGATGAACGAAACCAGACTGACATTCACTGTCTGAAGAGCAGTGGGCCCTCTTGTAGGCAGACAATGTCAGGGACCTGAGGAAAGGAACGTAACCAGTGCAGAACACCAGCGCGCTTGGACGAGTCCCTGAGACCATTGGTGTTTAAGGAGAGGATAGAGAGAGCCATAACTGAGAAGAAAGAGAGAGACAGCACAACTAGGAGCGACGGCTCCGAACCGGGGCAGGGGGAGCCAAGGAGGGAAGGCCAGAATGAACAGCCCTCCCAGACTCCCTGCCCTTTCCAGACTTCGAGCGGCCGGGGACCGCAGAACCAGGAAGAGGTTTCTTCGCTTTCTTCTTAGACTTGACCTGATCATCAGAGGAAGCCTCAACATCCGAAAGTCCACGCTTAGTGACTGGTGAATCAGTCAGCTCGACCTCGTTAACCATTACGGGAGACAGAGATAGAACCTGTGGGGTATTTACAGGGGTTACATTGATGCCCGTTAAAGGGTCATCGTCACTAAATATACTTTGACTGTATTCAGTCTCATTAACTAGTTCATTATCATTCGTATCCATTTCTTTTCCATTATTACTATTATCCATTTCCATTTCTTTTCCATTAACTACAGCATTATTTGTCATTTCTTTTCCAGTAACTACATTATTACTATTATCCATTTCCATTTCTTTTCCATTAACTATAGTAGTATTGTCCATTACACCAACTACGTTACTACTAGTGTTAACATTGTATTACTCTGTGGCGCAGCCAAACCATCAGACGCAGCGGCGGGGGAGGCAGCCACCTGCACGCGCGTCGAGGACCCACCATTACCGTTTTAGGGAGGGCCGCACCCTCCTTAACATTTACTGGTGGCAGGAGAGGCCATGGGTGGAGTACCAGGGGGGATAACTCATTGTCCCTGAGGTCGGTGTGGGAACCCCAACTTGAAATACCAGGTTGCGTGGGGGCAGGAGGACGAAGGGTTACCCCCTCGTCCCCAGAGTCCTCATGGTCAGAGCTTGCAGGAGAAGTGGGAAGGTCCTCAGGACCAGAACTGACATCCAGGAGGGGAGGCAGCGACTCCGGGGGAGTGGCACCAACAACAAGTGAAGCGGACGGATGGGCGGGGGTCGCAGGCGAAGATGGTGGGTTCCCCCAGGCATTGGGGGGGTTGGGCAATCCCTGGCCATGTGACCAGGCTCCCGACACCTGCGGCACTTCCCGCGCAAGTCACAGTTTTTGGTGAGGTGTTCCCCACGACAGATATCACATTCGGCCGGCTGACCCACATACCACACCTTACATTTATATCCAGCAATGTCCAGATTACGAGGGATCCGGCCAGAACGAACCATTTTGATGATACGGGCTCCAGTGCAGATTGCAGGGTCACCCGGGTAATGCTGGTGCCTTATCGTCTCCACCTTCCCGTACGAGGAAAAGTAGGGCCGGAGGCGATCATCACTCTCCTCAAAGGGATAGTGATACAACATAACATTTTGAGCTCGAGGCCCAGCATACATGACTTTGCACTTAGCACCAGCTAAAGTGACAAAATCATAACCTTCAACAATATTTTTACATTTTGGGTCAGCGAAAGTAATCTGAACCAGTTTTACGGGAACAAACTGAATACTGTCAATCACAAAGGGGGTGAACTTTCCCTTGATGGCTGTAACAAGTTCCGCCCTGGGAACAGAGGTTGGAACATCGGAAAGGTCGAGGACTACTGTCCTCTTAAAGGCCGCAAGAGGCATGATGAAAAGGGAAAAAGAGAAAAAACAGTCCCCCCGGAAAGCAAAGCTCCCAGGAAGGGAACAGAAAGACTGGCTACCCTGGGTTATGGCAGGACGCCAAGCATAAGTCCCCAGGAGGGTCACCAGTAAAACTCAGGAATCAAAAATCTTACCACAAATCCCAAAAACGCTTGTCCCCACACTCCAATTCCAATACGGAACTTACGCGTACCACAAGGAAAGGCACGAACCTGGCAGATAATAAAAACCCGCGTCAGGTAAGTATGCCTTTTCAACCTCTCCGGAACCGCAAAAACGCAACTTGTCTGCGCATACCATGTGGTAATGGGGGTCACGTGCTCCTCGTCCTGTCGTGTCGTGCTGTCCACTCGCTGCTATGCTACCTAGAAAAGAGAAGAGAAATGTGAAGGTTGGTTGCTTGGTCATTTGTTCTGCTTTCACTTGATTATTTCTTCCCCAGAGGGAAGTGGGCCACGCTCGGAGGTAGTGCTATACCGAGGCAACCCGTGGCCGGGACGAGGCAAGCCTCTTTTCCACGGCCCAGTTCCAAAAATCAGTTTAATATATGAGCTGCTCGATGAGCAGCGTATCAGATATTAAGCTGATAAGAACAGATACTACACTTGATCTTAGCCAAAAGGCCGAGAAGCGATGCCCGTAAATGCTCACAGCGGACAAGGTGCTCCCAGTCTCATGGCCACGAGATATGGTGGTCCGATTACAATCCGTGCCAAGGAAGGAATGCCCAAAGCCAACCTGAAAGCGAGGCGCACACAACGATCGCCCTTGTACAGTGGGCAGCAGGACCAGCATTGCATGGCACTTGCGTTGACGGCAAGAGGACAAATGCACATTGTGCTTGCTCTGACCTCGTTTTTATTTTCCCTTATAACAAAGTTAATTTTCACGGCGAATTACTTGTCTACGACCATACCACAGGGAAAACACCGGTTCTCGTCCGATCACCGAAGTTAAGCCCTGTCGGGCGGGGTTAGTACTTGGATGGGAGACCGCCTGGGAATACCCCGTGTTGTAGGCTTCCCTTTTTCCTTCTGTACACTTGATTATCTCAAAAAATCTCAGTTTCCTTTAATGAAAGAACATTCCAAACCAGGTTTTTTGAACACAACATGCCAACGATATGTCAAAGATGAGACATACAACAAAAACAAAATAGTTCACACGAGAAAGTGGAACTTGTATTCCCAAGGGAGCGCGTGCGCGCGAGATCTTATCAATCCAACGTTTATGACATGAAACGTATCTTTTCGTGTGAGCAAAGAACAGGATACGACAAGTAAAAAATGCATGCACTGTTATGCATTAGATGGAAGTTAACCTAGCCCGGATGATATGCATACAACGAAGGCTACAACACTACAACATTGATCCTGCGAAAACGTGACTTACGTGACGTAGCGCACTTCAAAGTCTTACTGTTCCCTGCTCAACACGGACAGTACGTATTCAAAGGGCCGATAAGACACTATCCTGACCATGAAAGATTTACTTTTTATGATAACAATCCAATTAACTGATAACATAGAGAAACCACAAAGTGTTGGCCACAGAAATGTAACGCCAACTGATCTGGCGGGTCCTCAGTTACTCAATGCAAAACGGGCTCTCCAGAACGCAACATAACACAACGCAAAAGAAATCTATCGCGATGGAGCAGTACAAACACACATCCACTTACGTTTTCGAAACGATGCACGAGGATAAGAGCTCGACCCGCTGGCATTTTCTTGTCTCACTCGTCTATCGATGGAAATCGATGCGGCTGAAATAAACACGTCCTCTCGCTCTCTCTACGGCCAAGAATGAAAGAAATAAAATCACAGTTTTGCAGTGCACCAAGTACGGAACATTCACCTACAATTTCAGCAGTGGAATTCACAAATACAACTCACCTTCCTTAGTCCTTACACCGCCACCGCATCTCCTTCCCTGCCCTGCCTGAAACGTTACCAACAAACCTTCCCATTAGCCAACTTTGCCACCGGGGTTTGGTGCGGGGACTAGCGCGAACGCAGGTCCCCACTACCAGAAATTATACGCTCGAGTTACCCACATTTGGGGTAATCGCAAGGGTCAACCCAATCGAAGTGCAATGAAAGAGCCTCACCTTGAGAGGACTGCCTCCCTGATCACAGTGCCTCCCGCGTCAGGTAAGTATGCCTTTTCAACCTCTCCGGAACCGCAAAACGCAACTTGTCTGCGCATACCATGTGGTAATGGGGGTCACGTGCTCCTCGTCCTGTCGTGTCGTGCTGTCCACTCGCTGCTATGCTACCTAGAAAAGAGAAGAGAATGTGAAGGTTGGTTGCTTGGTCATTTGTTCTGCTTTCACTTGATTATTTCTTCCCCAGAGGGAAGTGGGCCACGCTCGGAGGTAGTGCTATACCGAGGCAACCCGTGGCCGGGACGAGGCAAGCCTCTTTTCCACGGCCCAGTTCCAAAAATCAGTTTAATATATGAGCTGCTCGATGAGCAGCGGTGAATGGCAGACCAAAGGTCACCAGTCGACAGACTCATCCAACGCCTGAGGCATTGGTCACCAGTATTAGGCGACAGAGGCGAAATAAAACTAAGCAAATCAGGTGGTACAGAGGGTGAATTAAGCAGGTGGCCCGAAGCGAAAAACGAGCTTGTTGGAAACATAGAGGCGATGACTCCATCCGCCCCCCACTGGCGGGCAAAATAACGTCGACGTCTCCGGGTTGAAAAACGCTTGAAGAGCAAGGGGAGGTGGAACTTGACACGGGCCTTTGCTCCCTCAATGACGGCGAGGGCCCCAGGTTGACAGAACGAAAGCGGTAGTCATTGCGGGCCAGCCAGATGTGAAACTTACAGGCACACAACAGGTAACTGAAGACTTTGGGC
The DNA here is from genome assembly GCF_036669935.1 of Montipora foliosa. NCBI lineage: Eukaryota > Metazoa > Cnidaria > Anthozoa > Scleractinia > Acroporidae > Montipora > Montipora foliosa. The sequence goes on along the minus strand of NW_027179435.1, from coordinate 113,602 downwards.
ACTGCGTGAAGCTCAGTGGAATTGAAACCAAAAAGTAAATGGCGACGCTCAAGCACAGGACACATAGGCGAGAAATGAAAAAGGAGGGACTGTAGCCAACCAACAACACTTTGAGCAAGGGGACACACAAAGAGCAAATGCGACAGTGACTCGACGACAGGACCACAAAAACAAGCGGAGGAGACAGATAAACCAAAAGAGAGAAGACGCTCAGCAGTGTAAATCACACCATGAGCTACCTTCCAGGAGAAATCAACAACAAAGCGGTCAAAATCAAAGAAGTGGAACTGGCGCCACGTATCATACCAGTAAAGGTCCCCAAAGGAGGGAAAGAACTTAACTACACAGTGCGGTGTGACAGAGGAACAGGATAAAAGAAACTGGTAACCGACTTTGGCAGAGAAAAAAAGCCACGGAGGCGACAACGTGAGGGTCAGAGGATGCGAAAACCAAAGTTCCCCGGGAGGGGGAAAAAGAGCCACCAAGCGACTCCCAGGCCAAAAGCAAAGAGGAGTAAAATGGCGGTAACAGGGACCTGTCGAAGGCAGCGGGACGGGAGAAAACATCAAGAGAGGAGGCAGCAAAACACGATTGAAACCAGTACGACACAAAGGAGGACCAGCTTGACGAGGACAAAGTAGACCGTTTGACCCACTGACCCAGAAGCGACCAAACCTTGAGCTTAATGTCCACCACCGAGAAACCTCCCAGCGATGTGGGCTGAACGACCACAGCACGTGCAACGAGCTCCCGCTTGGTTTTCCAGAAGAATGAGAAAACAAGGGAGTTAAGTTCTTTAAGTACCCAGGGGGGCATGTGGACCAGGGATGCCACATACCAAACCCTGGCGAGGGCCAGGCAATTGATGACCAAAGCCTTGCCATGAAAAGACAAGGAGCGCTGACGCCAGGAGGAGAGGACGCGTTCCACAGCCTCTATCCGAGGCCGCCAATTAGTTCATCAATGTCATGCGGGCCAATGAAGACTCCGAGGATTTTAAGCTTAGAAGATGTCCAGTCGAGAGGGACAGGGGGGTCAGTTCGGCCAGCCCAAGACCCCAGCCACAAGCCGCGAGACTTTGTCAGGTTGAGCTTGGATCCAGAACCAAGCTCATACCTTGTGTAGGTGTCAAAAACAGCCCTAATGGAGGCATCGGAGGACAAGATGAGCGATGTGTCATCCGCGTACTGGGAAATTGGAGAGAGCGGTGAGGGCAGTCCAGGCAGCAAAGGTCCAGTAATGGCGGGATTTGCTCGAATATTGGCGGCCAAGACCTCAGCGACCATAACATACAGCAAAGGTGCGAGGGGGCAGCCTTGACGCACCCCCCGTGTGAGACTGAAAAAGTTTGAGACATGACCGTTAACAATGACAGCACTCTGAACAGCATTATAGAAAAGGCGGATCCAGCGCAGAAAGGAGGTTTGGAAACCCATTCTGCAGAGGGTGGCATGCAGAAAGGACCAATCAACGCGATCAAACGCTTTTTCTTGGTCGAGCGAGAGGATGGCACAAGGAGACCCGGATTGCGTGGCGTAATGGACCATGTCTCGGAGATAAGCGACGTTCTCACCAATATAACGACCGGGGACACCACAGGTTTGATCCTCAGCCACCACGGCATGAATAACCTTCAGGAGACGCCCAGCGATGACGCGGGCAGCGAGCTTGTAGTCCACACTAAGGAGGGAAATTGGCCGCCAGTTACGAGGGTTCAGCCGGTCACCCGTCTTAAAGATGAGAGAAATGATGCCTCGACGCTGAGAGAGGCTGAGAGTGCCAGCCTCATAACATGAGTTCAGGACGAGCACGAGGTCCTGTCCGAGCACCGGCCAGAATTTGACATAAAACTCCATAGGGAGGCCATCCAAGCCCGGGGTCTTGCCTCGAGCCATCCCACATAAAGCAGTATAACACTCCTCCGACTGGAGAGGACCATCACACTGTTGAGCCTGGTCGGCGGACAAGGTGGAGGTGAGGGCGTCGAGCAGGGAAAGAGCCACGTCCCCGTCAGTAGGCTCGGCACTAAACAAGTTAGAATAAAAGGAAGCAAAAGCCTGGCATAGGTCCTTTGAACTCGAGACCACTGTGCCATCATCGCATCGAAGTGCTGAAATAAGTCGGTCGGCGGCACGCTTCTTTTCCAGACGGAAGAAAAAGGCCGAGGAGGTTTCACCTTCCTCAACCCATTGGCCCGAGCACGGACTTGGGCTCCCCGAGCTGCCTCGAGGTCTAGGGCAGCAAGGGCAGACAGGGTAGAATGGTACGGCTCAACACAGGAGGTGAAACCGGCATCAACACGGTTCTTAAGATGCCCAGCTAGTCGGCCAAGGAGGTCTCGACACTGCGATGTTTTCTTTCGAGCGCTCAGCGCAATATTTAATTGTGAGGCCTTTGATTTGGCTCTTGCCCTTATCCCACCACTTAGCTAGTGACGGGAAGGACAGCATGGACTGCCTCCAAACGGACCAAAAATTAGTGATATGCTGGATATAGTCCTCATCATTGAGGACAGAAATGTTGAGCTTCCAGAAACTGTCCCAGGAGCAGCAATGTCTGGGACACTACAAGAAAGCACCACACCACAGTGATCCGAAAACGGACAAGGAATAATATCGCAAGTCAAGACTGATGGTAACAGGAGTACGGGGCACCAATGAGATCAATACGGGAGGCCATAAGGCCGTCTGAGCGAGTCCAAGAGAAGGCAGAATCGGAAGGATGCAGGTGCCTCCAAATGTCCAGACAACAGCAGGAGTCAAAAAGACGTTTTAAGGTAGCAGTACTTTCGCGGGAAGTGTCAGAGACATTGGAGCCCCGACGATCGAGGGCGCGGTCGAACACAGTGTTAAAGTCCCCGGCAAGGAAGGTCGGATAGGTGGGATCAACCCAAGACGAGACGTCGTCCAGGAAGTCGTCACGGGCTGGGTTGCGATTGGGGGCGTAGAGACAGCAGATACGAAACGGGTGCCCAGAATGGGTAAAGTGGCAAAAAACAACACGCCCAGCGGTGTCACACCAAGAGCTCGTAAGGGTGACCGTGGGGCGGAATAAAATGATGCAACCACAAGAGTGTGCAGAGCCAACAGAAGCAACTGCATTAAAACCAGATGAACGAAACCAGACTGACATTCACTGTCTGAAGAGCAGTGGGCCCTCTTGTAGGCAGACAATGTCAGGGACCTGAGGAAAGGAACGTAACCAGTGCAGAACACCAGCGCGCTTGGACGAGTCCCTGAGACCATTGGTGTTTAAGGAGAGGATAGAGAGAGCCATAACTGAGAAGAAAGAGAGAGACAGCACAACTAGGAGCGACGGCTCCGAACCGGGGCAGGGGGAGCCAAGGAGGGAAGGCCAGAATGAACAGCCCTCCCAGACTCCCTGCCCTTTCCAGACTTCGAGCGGCCGGGGACCGCAGAACCAGGAAGAGGTTTCTTCGCTTTCTTCTTAGACTTGACCTGATCATCAGAGGAAGCCTCAACATCCGAAAGTCCACGCTTAGTGACTGGTGAATCAGTCAGCTCGACCTCGTTAACCATTACGGGAGACAGAGATAGAACCTGTGGGGTATTTACAGGGGTTACATTGATGCCCGTTAAAGGGTCATCGTCACTAAATATACTTTGACTGTATTCAGTCTCATTAACTAGTTCATTATCATTCGTATCCATTTCTTTTCCATTATTACTATTATCCATTTCCATTTCTTTTCCATTAACTACAGCATTATTTGTCATTTCTTTTCCAGTAACTACATTATTACTATTATCCATTTCCATTTCTTTTCCATTAACTATAGTAGTATTGTCCATTACACCAACTACGTTACTACTAGTGTTAACATTGTATTACTCTGTGGCGCAGCCAAACCATCAGACGCAGCGGCGGGGGAGGCAGCCACCTGCACGCGCGTCGAGGACCCACCATTACCGTTTTAGGGAGGGCCGCACCCTCCTTAACATTTACTGGTGGCAGGAGAGGCCATGGGTGGAGTACCAGGGGGGATAACTCATTGTCCCTGAGGTCGGTGTGGGAACCCCAACTTGAAATACCAGGTTGCGTGGGGGCAGGAGGACGAAGGGTTACCCCCTCGTCCCCAGAGTCCTCATGGTCAGAGCTTGCAGGAGAAGTGGGAAGGTCCTCAGGACCAGAACTGACATCCAGGAGGGGAGGCAGCGACTCCGGGGGAGTGGCACCAACAACAAGTGAAGCGGACGGATGGGCGGGGGTCGCAGGCGAAGATGGTGGGTTCCCCCAGGCATTGGGGGGGTTGGGCAATCCCTGGCCATGTGACCAGGCTCCCGACACCTGCGGCACTTCCCGCGCAAGTCACAGTTTTTGGTGAGGTGTTCCCCACGACAGATATCACATTCGGCCGGCTGACCCACATACCACACCTTACATTTATATCCAGCAATGTCCAGATTACGAGGGATCCGGCCAGAACGAACCATTTTGATGATACGGGCTCCAGTGCAGATTGCAGGGTCACCCGGGTAATGCTGGTGCCTTATCGTCTCCACCTTCCCGTACGAGGAAAAGTAGGGCCGGAGGCGATCATCACTCTCCTCAAAGGGATAGTGATACAACATAACATTTTGAGCTCGAGGCCCAGCATACATGACTTTGCACTTAGCACCAGCTAAAGTGACAAAATCATAACCTTCAACAATATTTTTACATTTTGGGTCAGCGAAAGTAATCTGAACCAGTTTTACGGGAACAAACTGAATACTGTCAATCACAAAGGGGGTGAACTTTCCCTTGATGGCTGTAACAAGTTCCGCCCTGGGAACAGAGGTTGGAACATCGGAAAGGTCGAGGACTACTGTCCTCTTAAAGGCCGCAAGAGGCATGATGAAAAGGGAAAAAGAGAAAAAACAGTCCCCCCGGAAAGCAAAGCTCCCAGGAAGGGAACAGAAAGACTGGCTACCCTGGGTTATGGCAGGACGCCAAGCATAAGTCCCCAGGAGGGTCACCAGTAAAACTCAGGAATCAAAAATCTTACCACAAATCCCAAAAACGCTTGTCCCCACACTCCAATTCCAATACGGAACTTACGCGTACCACAAGGAAAGGCACGAACCTGGCAGATAATAAAAACCCGCGTCAGGTAAGTATGCCTTTTCAACCTCTCCGGAACCGCAAAAACGCAACTTGTCTGCGCATACCATGTGGTAATGGGGGTCACGTGCTCCTCGTCCTGTCGTGTCGTGCTGTCCACTCGCTGCTATGCTACCTAGAAAAGAGAAGAGAAATGTGAAGGTTGGTTGCTTGGTCATTTGTTCTGCTTTCACTTGATTATTTCTTCCCCAGAGGGAAGTGGGCCACGCTCGGAGGTAGTGCTATACCGAGGCAACCCGTGGCCGGGACGAGGCAAGCCTCTTTTCCACGGCCCAGTTCCAAAAATCAGTTTAATATATGAGCTGCTCGATGAGCAGCGTATCAGATATTAAGCTGATAAGAACAGATACTACACTTGATCTTAGCCAAAAGGCCGAGAAGCGATGCCCGTAAATGCTCACAGCGGACAAGGTGCTCCCAGTCTCATGGCCACGAGATATGGTGGTCCGATTACAATCCGTGCCAAGGAAGGAATGCCCAAAGCCAACCTGAAAGCGAGGCGCACACAACGATCGCCCTTGTACAGTGGGCAGCAGGACCAGCATTGCATGGCACTTGCGTTGACGGCAAGAGGACAAATGCACATTGTGCTTGCTCTGACCTCGTTTTTATTTTCCCTTATAACAAAGTTAATTTTCACGGCGAATTACTTGTCTACGACCATACCACAGGGAAAACACCGGTTCTCGTCCGATCACCGAAGTTAAGCCCTGTCGGGCGGGGTTAGTACTTGGATGGGAGACCGCCTGGGAATACCCCGTGTTGTAGGCTTCCCTTTTTCCTTCTGTACACTTGATTATCTCAAAAAATCTCAGTTTCCTTTAATGAAAGAACATTCCAAACCAGGTTTTTTGAACACAACATGCCAACGATATGTCAAAGATGAGACATACAACAAAAACAAAATAGTTCACACGAGAAAGTGGAACTTGTATTCCCAAGGGAGCGCGTGCGCGCGAGATCTTATCAATCCAACGTTTATGACATGAAACGTATCTTTTCGTGTGAGCAAAGAACAGGATACGACAAGTAAAAAATGCATGCACTGTTATGCATTAGATGGAAGTTAACCTAGCCCGGATGATATGCATACAACGAAGGCTACAACACTACAACATTGATCCTGCGAAAACGTGACTTACGTGACGTAGCGCACTTCAAAGTCTTACTGTTCCCTGCTCAACACGGACAGTACGTATTCAAAGGGCCGATAAGACACTATCCTGACCATGAAAGATTTACTTTTTATGATAACAATCCAATTAACTGATAACATAGAGAAACCACAAAGTGTTGGCCACAGAAATGTAACGCCAACTGATCTGGCGGGTCCTCAGTTACTCAATGCAAAACGGGCTCTCCAGAACGCAACATAACACAACGCAAAAGAAATCTATCGCGATGGAGCAGTACAAACACACATCCACTTACGTTTTCGAAACGATGCACGAGGATAAGAGCTCGACCCGCTGGCATTTTCTTGTCTCACTCGTCTATCGATGGAAATCGATGCGGCTGAAATAAACACGTCCTCTCGCTCTCTCTACGGCCAAGAATGAAAGAAATAAAATCACAGTTTTGCAGTGCACCAAGTACGGAACATTCACCTACAATTTCAGCAGTGGAATTCACAAATACAACTCACCTTCCTTAGTCCTTACACCGCCACCGCATCTCCTTCCCTGCCCTGCCTGAAACGTTACCAACAAACCTTCCCATTAGCCAACTTTGCCACCGGGGTTTGGTGCGGGGACTAGCGCGAACGCAGGTCCCCACTACCAGAAATTATACGCTCGAGTTACCCACATTTGGGGTAATCGCAAGGGTCAACCCAATCGAAGTGCAATGAAAGAGCCTCACCTTGAGAGGACTGCCTCCCTGATCACAGTGCCTCCCGCGTCAGGTAAGTATGCCTTTTCAACCTCTCCGGAACCGCAAAACGCAACTTGTCTGCGCATACCATGTGGTAATGGGGGTCACGTGCTCCTCGTCCTGTCGTGTCGTGCTGTCCACTCGCTGCTATGCTACCTAGAAAAGAGAAGAGAATGTGAAGGTTGGTTGCTTGGTCATTTGTTCTGCTTTCACTTGATTATTTCTTCCCCAGAGGGAAGTGGGCCACGCTCGGAGGTAGTGCTATACCGAGGCAACCCGTGGCCGGGACGAGGCAAGCCTCTTTTCCACGGCCCAGTTCCAAAAATCAGTTTAATATATGAGCTGCTCGATGAGCAGCGGTGAATGGCAGACCAAAGGTCACCAGTCGACAGACTCATCCAACGCCTGAGGCATTGGTCACCAGTATTAGGCGACAGAGGCGAAATAAAACTAAGCAAATCAGGTGGTACAGAGGGTGAATTAAGCAGGTGGCCCGAAGCGAAAAACGAGCTTGTTGGAAACATAGAGGCGATGACTCCATCCGCCCCCCACTGGCGGGCAAAATAACGTCGACGTCTCCGGGTTGAAAAACGCTTGAAGAGCAAGGGGAGGTGGAACTTGACACGGGCCTTTGCTCCCTCAATGACGGCGAGGGCCCCAGGTTGACAGAACGAAAGCGGTAGTCATTGCGGGCCAGCCAGATGTGAAACTTACAGGCACACAACAGGTAACTGAAGACTTTGGGCACTGCGTGAAGCTCAGTGGAATTGAAACCAAAAAGTAAATGGCGACGCTCAAGCACAGGACACATAGGCGAGAAATGAAAAAGGAGGGACTGTAGCCAACCAACAACACTTTGAGCAAGGGGACACACAAAGAGCAAATGCGACAGTGACTCGACGACAGGACCACAAAAACAAGCGGAGGAGACAGATAAACCAAAAGAGAGAAGACGCTCAGCAGTGTAAATCACACCATGAGCTACCTTCCAGGAGAAATCAACAACAAAGCGGTCAAAATCAAAGAAGTGGAACTGGCGCCACGTATCATACCAGTAAAGGTCCCCAAAGGAGGGAAAGAACTTAACTACACAGTGCGGTGTGACAGAGGAACAGGATAAAAGAAACTGGTAACCGACTTTGGCAGAGAAAAAAAGCCACGGAGGCGACAACGTGAGGGTCAGAGGATGCGAAAACCAAAGTTCCCCGGGAGGGGGAAAAAGAGCCACCAAGCGACTCCCAGGCCAAAAGCAAAGAGGAGTAAAATGGCGGTAACAGGGACCTGTCGAAGGCAGCGGGACGGGAGAAAACATCAAGAGAGGAGGCAGCAAAACACGATTGAAACCAGTACGACACAAAGGAGGACCAGCTTGACGAGGACAAAGTAGACCGTTTGACCCACTGACCCAGAAGCGACCAAACCTTGAGCTTAATGTCCACCACCGAGAAACCTCCCAGCGATGTGGGCTGAACGACCACAGCACGTGCAACGAGCTCCCGCTTGGTTTTCCAGAAGAATGAGAAAACAAGGGAGTTAAGTTCTTTAAGTACCCAGGGGGGCATGTGGACCAGGGATGCCACATACCAAACCCTGGCGAGGGCCAGGCAATTGATGACCAAAGCCTTGCCATGAAAAGACAAGGAGCGCTGACGCCAGGAGGAGAGGACGCGTTCCACAGCCTCTATCCGAGGCCGCCAATTAGTTCATCAATGTCATGCGGGCCAATGAAGACTCCGAGGATTTTAAGCTTAGAAGATGTCCAGTCGAGAGGGACAGGGGGGTCAGTTCGGCCAGCCCAAGACCCCAGCCACAAGCCGCGAGACTTTGTCAGGTTGAGCTTGGATCCAGAACCAAGCTCATACCTTGTGTAGGTGTCAAAAACAGCCCTAATGGAGGCATCGGAGGACAAGATGAGCGATGTGTCATCCGCGTACTGGGAAATTGGAGAGAGCGGTGAGGGCAGTCCAGGCAGCAAAGGTCCAGTAATGGCGGGATTTGCTCGAATATTGGCGGCCAAGACCTCAGCGACCATAACATACAGCAAAGGTGCGAGGGGGCAGCCTTGACGCACCCCCCGTGTGAGACTGAAAAAGTTTGAGACATGACCGTTAACAATGACAGCACTCTGAACAGCATTATAGAAAAGGCGGATCCAGCGCAGAAAGGAGGTTTGGAAACCCATTCTGCAGAGGGTGGCATGCAGAAAGGACCAATCAACGCGATCAAACGCTTTTTCTTGGTCGAGCGAGAGGATGGCACAAGGAGACCCGGATTGCGTGGCGTAATGGACCATGTCTCGGAGATAAGCGACGTTCTCACCAATATAACGACCGGGGACACCACAGGTTTGATCCTCAGCCACCACGGCATGAATAACCTTCAGGAGACGCCCAGCGATGACGCGGGCAGCGAGCTTGTAGTCCACACTAAGGAGGGAAATTGGCCGCCAGTTACGAGGGTTCAGCCGGTCACCCGTCTTAAAGATGAGAGAAATGATGCCTCGACGCTGAGAGAGGCTGAGAGTGCCAGCCTCATAACATGAGTTCAGGACGAGCACGAGGTCCTGTCCGAGCACCGGCCAGAATTTGACATAAAACTCCATAGGGAGGCCATCCAAGCCCGGGGTCTTGCCTCGAGCCATCCCACATAAAGCAGTATAACACTCCTCCGACTGGAGAGGACCATCACACTGTTGAGCCTGGTCGGCGGACAAGGTGGAGGTGAGGGCGTCGAGCAGGGAAAGAGCCACGTCCCCGTCAGTAGGCTCGGCACTAAACAAGTTAGAATAAAAGGAAGCAAAAGCCTGGCATAGGTCCTTTGAACTCGAGACCACTGTGCCATCATCGCATCGAAGTGCTGAAATAAGTCGGTCGGCGGCACGCTTCTTTTCCAGACGGAAGAAAAAGGCCGAGGAGGTTTCACCTTCCTCAACCCATTGGCCCGAGCACGGACTTGGGCTCCCCGAGCTGCCTCGAGGTCTAGGGCAGCAAGGGCAGACAGGGTAGAATGGTACGGCTCAACACAGGAGGTGAAACCGGCATCAACACGGTTCTTAAGATGCCCAGCTAGTCGGCCAAGGAGGTCTCGACACTGCGATGTTTTCTTTCGAGCGCTCAGCGCAATATTTAATTGTGAGGCCTTTGATTTGGCTCTTGCCCTTATCCCACCACTTAGCTAGTGACGGGAAGGACAGCATGGACTGCCTCCAAACGGACCAAAAATTAGTGATATGCTGGATATAGTCCTCATCATTGAGGACAGAAATGTTGAGCTTCCAGAAACTGTCCCAGGAGCAGCAATGTCTGGGACACTACAAGAAAGCACCACACCACAGTGATCCGAAAACGGACAAGGAATAATATCGCAAGTCAAGACTGATGGTAACAGGAGTACGGGGCACCAATGAGATCAATACGGGAGGCCATAAGGCCGTCTGAGCGAGTCCAAGAGAAGGCAGAATCGGAAGGATGCAGGTGCCTCCAAATGTCCAGACAACAGCAGGAGTCAAAAAGACGTTTTAAGGTAGCAGTACTTTCGCGGGAAGTGTCAGAGACATTGGAGCCCCGACGATCGAGGGCGCGGTCGAACACAGTGTTAAAGTCCCCGGCAAGGAAGGTCGGATAGGTGGGATCAACCCAAGACGAGACGTCGTCCAGGAAGTCGTCACGGGCTGGGTTGCGATTGGGGGCGTAGAGACAGCAGATACGAAACGGGTGCCCAGAATGGGTAAAGTGGCAAAAAACAACACGCCCAGCGGTGTCACACCAAGAGCTCGTAAGGGTGACCGTGGGGCGGAATAAAATGATGCAACCACAAGAGTGTGCAGAGCCAACAGAAGCAACTGCATTAAAACCAGATGAACGAAACCAGACTGACATTCACTGTCTGAAGAGCAGTGGGCCCTCTTGTAGGCAGACAATGTCAGGGACCTGAGGAAAGGAACGTAACCAGTGCAGAACACCAGCGCGCTTGGACGAGTCCCTGAGACCATTGGTGTTTAAGGAGAGGATAGAGAGAGCCATAACTGAGAAGAAAGAGAGAGACAGCACAACTAGGAGCGACGGCTCCGAACCGGGGCAGGGGGAGCCAAGGAGGGAAGGCCAGAATGAACAGCCCTCCCAGACTCCCTGCCCTTTCCAGACTTCGAGCGGCCGGGGACCGCAGAACCAGGAAGAGGTTTCTTCGCTTTCTTCTTAGACTTGACCTGATCATCAGAGGAAGCCTCAACATCCGAAAGTCCACGCTTAGTGACTGGTGAATCAGTCAGCTCGACCTCGTTAACCATTACGGGAGACAGAGATAGAACCTGTGGGGTATTTACAGGGGTTACATTGATGCCCGTTAAAGGGTCATCGTCACTAAATATACTTTGACTGTATTCAGTCTCATTAACTAGTTCATTATCATTCGTATCCATTTCTTTTCCATTATTACTATTATCCATTTCCATTTCTTTTCCATTAACTACAGCATTATTTGTCATTTCTTTTCCAGTAACTACATTATTACTATTATCCATTTCCATTTCTTTTCCATTAACTATAGTAGTATTGTCCATTACACCAACTACGTTACTACTAGTGTTAACATTGTATTACTCTGTGGCGCAGCCAAACCATCAGACGCAGCGGCGGGGGAGGCAGCCACCTGCACGCGCGTCGAGGACCCACCATTACCGTTTTAGGGAGGGCCGCACCCTCCTTAACATTTACTGGTGGCAGGAGAGGCCATGGGTGGAGTACCAGGGGGGATAACTCATTGTCCCTGAGGTCGGTGTGGGAACCCCAACTTGAAATACCAGGTTGCGTGGGGGCAGGAGGACGAAGGGTTACCCCCTCGTCCCCAGAGTCCTCATGGTCAGAGCTTGCAGGAGAAGTGGGAAGGTCCTCAGGACCAGAACTGACATCCAGGAGGGGAGGCAGCGACTCCGGGGGAGTGGCACCAACAACAAGTGAAGCGGACGGATGGGCGGGGGTCGCAGGCGAAGATGGTGGGTTCCCCCAGGCATTGGGGGGGTTGGGCAATCCCTGGCCATGTGACCAGGCTCCCGACACCTGCGGCACTTCCCGCGCAAGTCACAGTTTTTGGTGAGGTGTTCCCCACGACAGATATCACATTCGGCCGGCTGACCCACATACCACACCTTACATTTATATCCAGCAATGTCCAGATTACGAGGGATCCGGCCAGAACGAACCATTTTGATGATACGGGCTCCAGTGCAGATTGCAGGGTCACCCGGGTAATGCTGGTGCCTTATCGTCTCCACCTTCCCGTACGAGGAAAAGTAGGGCCGGAGGCGATCATCACTCTCCTCAAAGGGATAGTGATACAACATAACATTTTGAGCTCGAGGCCCAGCATACATGACTTTGCACTTAGCACCAGCTAAAGTGACAAAATCATAACCTTCAACAATATTTTTACATTTTGGGTCAGCGAAAGTAATCTGAACCAGTTTTACGGGAACAAACTGAATACTGTCAATCACAAAGGGGGTGAACTTTCCCTTGATGGCTGTAACAAGTTCCGCCCTGGGAACAGAGGTTGGAACATCGGAAAGGTCGAGGACTACTGTCCTCTTAAAGGCCGCAAGAGGCATGATGAAAAGGGAAAAAGAGAAAAAACAGTCCCCCCGGAAAGCAAAGCTCCCAGGAAGGGAACAGAAAGACTGGCTACCCTGGGTTATGGCAGGACGCCAAGCATAAGTCCCCAGGAGGGTCACCAGTAAAACTCAGGAATCAAAAATCTTACCACAAATCCCAAAAACGCTTGTCCCCACACTCCAATTCCAATACGGAACTTACGCGTACCACAAGGAAAGGCACGAACCTGGCAGATAATAAAAACCCGCGTCAGGTAAGTATGCCTTTTCAACCTCTCCGGAACCGCAAAAACGCAACTTGTCTGCGCATACCATGTGGTAATGGGGGTCACGTGCTCCTCGTCCTGTCGTGTCGTGCTGTCCACTCGCTGCTATGCTACCTAGAAAAGAGAAGAGAAATGTGAAGGTTGGTTGCTTGGTCATTTGTTCTGCTTTCACTTGATTATTTCTTCCCCAGAGGGAAGTGGGCCACGCTCGGAGGTAGTGCTATACCGAGGCAACCCGTGGCCGGGACGAGGCAAGCCTCTTTTCCACGGCCCAGTTCCAAAAATCAGTTTAATATATGAGCTGCTCGATGAGCAGCGTATCAGATATTAAGCTGATAAGAACAGATACTACACTTGATCTTAGCCAAAAGGCCGAGAAGCGATGCCCGTAAATGCTCACAGCGGACAAGGTGCTCCCAGTCTCATGGCCACGAGATATGGTGGTCCGATTACAATCCGTGCCAAGGAAGGAATGCCCAAAGCCAACCTGAAAGCGAGGCGCACACAACGATCGCCCTTGTACAGTGGGCAGCAGGACCAGCATTGCATGGCACTTGCGTTGACGGCAAGAGGACAAATGCACATTGTGCTTGCTCTGACCTCGTTTTTATTTTCCCTTATAACAAAGTTAATTTTCACGGCGAATTACTTGTCTACGACCATACCACAGGGAAAACACCGGTTCTCGTCCGATCACCGAAGTTAAGCCCTGTCGGGCGGGGTTAGTACTTGGATGGGAGACCGCCTGGGAATACCCCGTGTTGTAGGCTTCCCTTTTTCCTTCTGTACACTTGATTATCTCAAAAAATCTCAGTTTCCTTTAATGAAAGAACATTCCAAACCAGGTTTTTTGAACACAACATGCCAACGATATGTCAAAGATGAGACATACAACAAAAACAAAATAGTTCACACGAGAAAGTGGAACTTGTATTCCCAAGGGAGCGCGTGCGCGCGAGATCTTATCAATCCAACGTTTATGACATGAAACGTATCTTTTCGTGTGAGCAAAGAACAGGATACGACAAGTAAAAAATGCATGCACTGTTATGCATTAGATGGAAGTTAACCTAGCCCGGATGATATGCATACAACGAAGGCTACAACACTACAACATTGATCCTGCGAAAACGTGACTTACGTGACGTAGCGCACTTCAAAGTCTTACTGTTCCCTGCTCAACACGGACAGTACGTATTCAAAGGGCCGATAAGACACTATCCTGACCATGAAAGATTTACTTTTTATGATAACAATCCAATTAACTGATAACATAGAGAAACCACAAAGTGTTGGCCACAGAAATGTAACGCCAACTGATCTGGCGGGTCCTCAGTTACTCAATGCAAAACGGGCTCTCCAGAACGCAACATAACACAACGCAAAAGAAATCTATCGCGATGGAGCAGTACAAACACACATCCACTTACGTTTTCGAAACGATGCACGAGGATAAGAGCTCGACCCGCTGGCATTTTCTTGTCTCACTCGTCTATCGATGGAAATCGATGCGGCTGAAATAAACACGTCCTCTCGCTCTCTCTACGGCCAAGAATGAAAGAAATAAAATCACAGTTTTGCAGTGCACCAAGTACGGAACATTCACCTACAATTTCAGCAGTGGAATTCACAAATACAACTCACCTTCCTTAGTCCTTACACCGCCACCGCATCTCCTTCCCTGCCCTGCCTGAAACGTTACCAACAAACCTTCCCATTAGCCAACTTTGCCACCGGGGTTTGGTGCGGGGACTAGCGCGAACGCAGGTCCCCACTACCAGAAATTATACGCTCGAGTTACCCACATTTGGGGTAATCGCAAGGGTCAACCCAATCGAAGTGCAATGAAAGAGCCTCACCTTGAGAGGACTGCCTCCCTGATCACAGTGCCTCCCGCGTCAGGTAAGTATGCCTTTTCAACCTCTCCGGAACCGCAAAACGCAACTTGTCTGCGCATACCATGTGGTAATGGGGGTCACGTGCTCCTCGTCCTGTCGTGTCGTGCTGTCCACTCGCTGCTATGCTACCTAGAAAAGAGAAGAGAATGTGAAGGTTGGTTGCTTGGTCATTTGTTCTGCTTTCACTTGATTATTTCTTCCCCAGAGGGAAGTGGGCCACGCTCGGAGGTAGTGCTATACCGAGGCAACCCGTGGCCGGGACGAGGCAAGCCTCTTTTCCACGGCCCAGTTCCAAAAATCAGTTTAATATATGAGCTGCTCGATGAGCAGCGGTGAATGGCAGACCAAAGGTCACCAGTCGACAGACTCATCCAACGCCTGAGGCATTGGTCACCAGTATTAGGCGACAGAGGCGAAATAAAACTAAGCAAATCAGGTGGTACAGAGGGTGAATTAAGCAGGTGGCCCGAAGCGAAAAACGAGCTTGTTGGAAACATAGAGGCGATGACTCCATCCGCCCCCCACTGGCGGGCAAAATAACGTCGACGTCTCCGGGTTGAAAAACGCTTGAAGAGCAAGGGGAGGTGGAACTTGACACGGGCCTTTGCTCCCTCAATGACGGCGAGGGCCCCAGGTTGACAGAACGAAAGCGGTAGTCATTGCGGGCCAGCCAGATGTGAAACTTACAGGCACACAACAGGTAACTGAAGACTTTGGGCACTGCGTGAAGCTCAGTGGAATTGAAACCAAAAAGTAAATGGCGACGCTCAAGCACAGGACACATAGGCGAGAAATGAAAAAGGAGGGACTGTAGCCAACCAACAACACTTTGAGCAAGGGGACACACAAAGAGCAAATGCGACAGTGACTCGACGACAGGACCACAAAAACAAGCGGAGGAGACAGATAAACCAAAAGAGAGAAGACGCTCAGCAGTGTAAATCACACCATGAGCTACCTTCCAGGAGAAATCAACAACAAAGCGGTCAAAATCAAAGAAGTGGAACTGGCGCCACGTATCATACCAGTAAAGGTCCCCAAAGGAGGGAAAGAACTTAACTACACAGTGCGGTGTGACAGAGGAACAGGATAAAAGAAACTGGTAACCGACTTTGGCAGAGAAAAAAAGCCACGGAGGCGACAACGTGAGGGTCAGAGGATGCGAAAACCAAAGTTCCC
The DNA here is from genome assembly GCF_036669935.1 of Montipora foliosa. Lineage (NCBI taxonomy): Eukaryota > Metazoa > Cnidaria > Anthozoa > Scleractinia > Acroporidae > Montipora > Montipora foliosa. The sequence goes on along the minus strand of NW_027179435.1, from coordinate 97,658 downwards.
CGGGAGGGGGAAAAAGAGCCACCAAGCGACTCCCAGGCCAAAAGCAAAGAGGAGTAAAATGGCGGTAACAGGGACCTGTCGAAGGCAGCGGGACGGGAGAAAACATCAAGAGAGGAGGCAGCAAAACACGATTGAAACCAGTACGACACAAAGGAGGACCAGCTTGACGAGGACAAAGTAGACCGTTTGACCCACTGACCCAGAAGCGACCAAACCTTGAGCTTAATGTCCACCACCGAGAAACCTCCCAGCGATGTGGGCTGAACGACCACAGCACGTGCAACGAGCTCCCGCTTGGTTTTCCAGAAGAATGAGAAAACAAGGGAGTTAAGTTCTTTAAGTACCCAGGGGGGCATGTGGACCAGGGATGCCACATACCAAACCCTGGCGAGGGCCAGGCAATTGATGACCAAAGCCTTGCCATGAAAAGACAAGGAGCGCTGACGCCAGGAGGAGAGGACGCGTTCCACAGCCTCTATCCGAGGCCGCCAATTAGTTCATCAATGTCATGCGGGCCAATGAAGACTCCGAGGATTTTAAGCTTAGAAGATGTCCAGTCGAGAGGGACAGGGGGGTCAGTTCGGCCAGCCCAAGACCCCAGCCACAAGCCGCGAGACTTTGTCAGGTTGAGCTTGGATCCAGAACCAAGCTCATACCTTGTGTAGGTGTCAAAAACAGCCCTAATGGAGGCATCGGAGGACAAGATGAGCGATGTGTCATCCGCGTACTGGGAAATTGGAGAGAGCGGTGAGGGCAGTCCAGGCAGCAAAGGTCCAGTAATGGCGGGATTTGCTCGAATATTGGCGGCCAAGACCTCAGCGACCATAACATACAGCAAAGGTGCGAGGGGGCAGCCTTGACGCACCCCCCGTGTGAGACTGAAAAAGTTTGAGACATGACCGTTAACAATGACAGCACTCTGAACAGCATTATAGAAAAGGCGGATCCAGCGCAGAAAGGAGGTTTGGAAACCCATTCTGCAGAGGGTGGCATGCAGAAAGGACCAATCAACGCGATCAAACGCTTTTTCTTGGTCGAGCGAGAGGATGGCACAAGGAGACCCGGATTGCGTGGCGTAATGGACCATGTCTCGGAGATAAGCGACGTTCTCACCAATATAACGACCGGGGACACCACAGGTTTGATCCTCAGCCACCACGGCATGAATAACCTTCAGGAGACGCCCAGCGATGACGCGGGCAGCGAGCTTGTAGTCCACACTAAGGAGGGAAATTGGCCGCCAGTTACGAGGGTTCAGCCGGTCACCCGTCTTAAAGATGAGAGAAATGATGCCTCGACGCTGAGAGAGGCTGAGAGTGCCAGCCTCATAACATGAGTTCAGGACGAGCACGAGGTCCTGTCCGAGCACCGGCCAGAATTTGACATAAAACTCCATAGGGAGGCCATCCAAGCCCGGGGTCTTGCCTCGAGCCATCCCACATAAAGCAGTATAACACTCCTCCGACTGGAGAGGACCATCACACTGTTGAGCCTGGTCGGCGGACAAGGTGGAGGTGAGGGCGTCGAGCAGGGAAAGAGCCACGTCCCCGTCAGTAGGCTCGGCACTAAACAAGTTAGAATAAAAGGAAGCAAAAGCCTGGCATAGGTCCTTTGAACTCGAGACCACTGTGCCATCATCGCATCGAAGTGCTGAAATAAGTCGGTCGGCGGCACGCTTCTTTTCCAGACGGAAGAAAAAGGCCGAGGAGGTTTCACCTTCCTCAACCCATTGGCCCGAGCACGGACTTGGGCTCCCCGAGCTGCCTCGAGGTCTAGGGCAGCAAGGGCAGACAGGGTAGAATGGTACGGCTCAACACAGGAGGTGAAACCGGCATCAACACGGTTCTTAAGATGCCCAGCTAGTCGGCCAAGGAGGTCTCGACACTGCGATGTTTTCTTTCGAGCGCTCAGCGCAATATTTAATTGTGAGGCCTTTGATTTGGCTCTTGCCCTTATCCCACCACTTAGCTAGTGACGGGAAGGACAGCATGGACTGCCTCCAAACGGACCAAAAATTAGTGATATGCTGGATATAGTCCTCATCATTGAGGACAGAAATGTTGAGCTTCCAGAAACTGTCCCAGGAGCAGCAATGTCTGGGACACTACAAGAAAGCACCACACCACAGTGATCCGAAAACGGACAAGGAATAATATCGCAAGTCAAGACTGATGGTAACAGGAGTACGGGGCACCAATGAGATCAATACGGGAGGCCATAAGGCCGTCTGAGCGAGTCCAAGAGAAGGCAGAATCGGAAGGATGCAGGTGCCTCCAAATGTCCAGACAACAGCAGGAGTCAAAAAGACGTTTTAAGGTAGCAGTACTTTCGCGGGAAGTGTCAGAGACATTGGAGCCCCGACGATCGAGGGCGCGGTCGAACACAGTGTTAAAGTCCCCGGCAAGGAAGGTCGGATAGGTGGGATCAACCCAAGACGAGACGTCGTCCAGGAAGTCGTCACGGGCTGGGTTGCGATTGGGGGCGTAGAGACAGCAGATACGAAACGGGTGCCCAGAATGGGTAAAGTGGCAAAAAACAACACGCCCAGCGGTGTCACACCAAGAGCTCGTAAGGGTGACCGTGGGGCGGAATAAAATGATGCAACCACAAGAGTGTGCAGAGCCAACAGAAGCAACTGCATTAAAACCAGATGAACGAAACCAGACTGACATTCACTGTCTGAAGAGCAGTGGGCCCTCTTGTAGGCAGACAATGTCAGGGACCTGAGGAAAGGAACGTAACCAGTGCAGAACACCAGCGCGCTTGGACGAGTCCCTGAGACCATTGGTGTTTAAGGAGAGGATAGAGAGAGCCATAACTGAGAAGAAAGAGAGAGACAGCACAACTAGGAGCGACGGCTCCGAACCGGGGCAGGGGGAGCCAAGGAGGGAAGGCCAGAATGAACAGCCCTCCCAGACTCCCTGCCCTTTCCAGACTTCGAGCGGCCGGGGACCGCAGAACCAGGAAGAGGTTTCTTCGCTTTCTTCTTAGACTTGACCTGATCATCAGAGGAAGCCTCAACATCCGAAAGTCCACGCTTAGTGACTGGTGAATCAGTCAGCTCGACCTCGTTAACCATTACGGGAGACAGAGATAGAACCTGTGGGGTATTTACAGGGGTTACATTGATGCCCGTTAAAGGGTCATCGTCACTAAATATACTTTGACTGTATTCAGTCTCATTAACTAGTTCATTATCATTCGTATCCATTTCTTTTCCATTATTACTATTATCCATTTCCATTTCTTTTCCATTAACTACAGCATTATTTGTCATTTCTTTTCCAGTAACTACATTATTACTATTATCCATTTCCATTTCTTTTCCATTAACTATAGTAGTATTGTCCATTACACCAACTACGTTACTACTAGTGTTAACATTGTATTACTCTGTGGCGCAGCCAAACCATCAGACGCAGCGGCGGGGGAGGCAGCCACCTGCACGCGCGTCGAGGACCCACCATTACCGTTTTAGGGAGGGCCGCACCCTCCTTAACATTTACTGGTGGCAGGAGAGGCCATGGGTGGAGTACCAGGGGGGATAACTCATTGTCCCTGAGGTCGGTGTGGGAACCCCAACTTGAAATACCAGGTTGCGTGGGGGCAGGAGGACGAAGGGTTACCCCCTCGTCCCCAGAGTCCTCATGGTCAGAGCTTGCAGGAGAAGTGGGAAGGTCCTCAGGACCAGAACTGACATCCAGGAGGGGAGGCAGCGACTCCGGGGGAGTGGCACCAACAACAAGTGAAGCGGACGGATGGGCGGGGGTCGCAGGCGAAGATGGTGGGTTCCCCCAGGCATTGGGGGGGTTGGGCAATCCCTGGCCATGTGACCAGGCTCCCGACACCTGCGGCACTTCCCGCGCAAGTCACAGTTTTTGGTGAGGTGTTCCCCACGACAGATATCACATTCGGCCGGCTGACCCACATACCACACCTTACATTTATATCCAGCAATGTCCAGATTACGAGGGATCCGGCCAGAACGAACCATTTTGATGATACGGGCTCCAGTGCAGATTGCAGGGTCACCCGGGTAATGCTGGTGCCTTATCGTCTCCACCTTCCCGTACGAGGAAAAGTAGGGCCGGAGGCGATCATCACTCTCCTCAAAGGGATAGTGATACAACATAACATTTTGAGCTCGAGGCCCAGCATACATGACTTTGCACTTAGCACCAGCTAAAGTGACAAAATCATAACCTTCAACAATATTTTTACATTTTGGGTCAGCGAAAGTAATCTGAACCAGTTTTACGGGAACAAACTGAATACTGTCAATCACAAAGGGGGTGAACTTTCCCTTGATGGCTGTAACAAGTTCCGCCCTGGGAACAGAGGTTGGAACATCGGAAAGGTCGAGGACTACTGTCCTCTTAAAGGCCGCAAGAGGCATGATGAAAAGGGAAAAAGAGAAAAAACAGTCCCCCCGGAAAGCAAAGCTCCCAGGAAGGGAACAGAAAGACTGGCTACCCTGGGTTATGGCAGGACGCCAAGCATAAGTCCCCAGGAGGGTCACCAGTAAAACTCAGGAATCAAAAATCTTACCACAAATCCCAAAAACGCTTGTCCCCACACTCCAATTCCAATACGGAACTTACGCGTACCACAAGGAAAGGCACGAACCTGGCAGATAATAAAAACCCGCGTCAGGTAAGTATGCCTTTTCAACCTCTCCGGAACCGCAAAAACGCAACTTGTCTGCGCATACCATGTGGTAATGGGGGTCACGTGCTCCTCGTCCTGTCGTGTCGTGCTGTCCACTCGCTGCTATGCTACCTAGAAAAGAGAAGAGAAATGTGAAGGTTGGTTGCTTGGTCATTTGTTCTGCTTTCACTTGATTATTTCTTCCCCAGAGGGAAGTGGGCCACGCTCGGAGGTAGTGCTATACCGAGGCAACCCGTGGCCGGGACGAGGCAAGCCTCTTTTCCACGGCCCAGTTCCAAAAATCAGTTTAATATATGAGCTGCTCGATGAGCAGCGTATCAGATATTAAGCTGATAAGAACAGATACTACACTTGATCTTAGCCAAAAGGCCGAGAAGCGATGCCCGTAAATGCTCACAGCGGACAAGGTGCTCCCAGTCTCATGGCCACGAGATATGGTGGTCCGATTACAATCCGTGCCAAGGAAGGAATGCCCAAAGCCAACCTGAAAGCGAGGCGCACACAACGATCGCCCTTGTACAGTGGGCAGCAGGACCAGCATTGCATGGCACTTGCGTTGACGGCAAGAGGACAAATGCACATTGTGCTTGCTCTGACCTCGTTTTTATTTTCCCTTATAACAAAGTTAATTTTCACGGCGAATTACTTGTCTACGACCATACCACAGGGAAAACACCGGTTCTCGTCCGATCACCGAAGTTAAGCCCTGTCGGGCGGGGTTAGTACTTGGATGGGAGACCGCCTGGGAATACCCCGTGTTGTAGGCTTCCCTTTTTCCTTCTGTACACTTGATTATCTCAAAAAATCTCAGTTTCCTTTAATGAAAGAACATTCCAAACCAGGTTTTTTGAACACAACATGCCAACGATATGTCAAAGATGAGACATACAACAAAAACAAAATAGTTCACACGAGAAAGTGGAACTTGTATTCCCAAGGGAGCGCGTGCGCGCGAGATCTTATCAATCCAACGTTTATGACATGAAACGTATCTTTTCGTGTGAGCAAAGAACAGGATACGACAAGTAAAAAATGCATGCACTGTTATGCATTAGATGGAAGTTAACCTAGCCCGGATGATATGCATACAACGAAGGCTACAACACTACAACATTGATCCTGCGAAAACGTGACTTACGTGACGTAGCGCACTTCAAAGTCTTACTGTTCCCTGCTCAACACGGACAGTACGTATTCAAAGGGCCGATAAGACACTATCCTGACCATGAAAGATTTACTTTTTATGATAACAATCCAATTAACTGATAACATAGAGAAACCACAAAGTGTTGGCCACAGAAATGTAACGCCAACTGATCTGGCGGGTCCTCAGTTACTCAATGCAAAACGGGCTCTCCAGAACGCAACATAACACAACGCAAAAGAAATCTATCGCGATGGAGCAGTACAAACACACATCCACTTACGTTTTCGAAACGATGCACGAGGATAAGAGCTCGACCCGCTGGCATTTTCTTGTCTCACTCGTCTATCGATGGAAATCGATGCGGCTGAAATAAACACGTCCTCTCGCTCTCTCTACGGCCAAGAATGAAAGAAATAAAATCACAGTTTTGCAGTGCACCAAGTACGGAACATTCACCTACAATTTCAGCAGTGGAATTCACAAATACAACTCACCTTCCTTAGTCCTTACACCGCCACCGCATCTCCTTCCCTGCCCTGCCTGAAACGTTACCAACAAACCTTCCCATTAGCCAACTTTGCCACCGGGGTTTGGTGCGGGGACTAGCGCGAACGCAGGTCCCCACTACCAGAAATTATACGCTCGAGTTACCCACATTTGGGGTAATCGCAAGGGTCAACCCAATCGAAGTGCAATGAAAGAGCCTCACCTTGAGAGGACTGCCTCCCTGATCACAGTGCCTCCCGCGTCAGGTAAGTATGCCTTTTCAACCTCTCCGGAACCGCAAAACGCAACTTGTCTGCGCATACCATGTGGTAATGGGGGTCACGTGCTCCTCGTCCTGTCGTGTCGTGCTGTCCACTCGCTGCTATGCTACCTAGAAAAGAGAAGAGAATGTGAAGGTTGGTTGCTTGGTCATTTGTTCTGCTTTCACTTGATTATTTCTTCCCCAGAGGGAAGTGGGCCACGCTCGGAGGTAGTGCTATACCGAGGCAACCCGTGGCCGGGACGAGGCAAGCCTCTTTTCCACGGCCCAGTTCCAAAAATCAGTTTAATATATGAGCTGCTCGATGAGCAGCGGTGAATGGCAGACCAAAGGTCACCAGTCGACAGACTCATCCAACGCCTGAGGCATTGGTCACCAGTATTAGGCGACAGAGGCGAAATAAAACTAAGCAAATCAGGTGGTACAGAGGGTGAATTAAGCAGGTGGCCCGAAGCGAAAAACGAGCTTGTTGGAAACATAGAGGCGATGACTCCATCCGCCCCCCACTGGCGGGCAAAATAACGTCGACGTCTCCGGGTTGAAAAACGCTTGAAGAGCAAGGGGAGGTGGAACTTGACACGGGCCTTTGCTCCCTCAATGACGGCGAGGGCCCCAGGTTGACAGAACGAAAGCGGTAGTCATTGCGGGCCAGCCAGATGTGAAACTTACAGGCACACAACAGGTAACTGAAGACTTTGGGCACTGCGTGAAGCTCAGTGGAATTGAAACCAAAAAGTAAATGGCGACGCTCAAGCACAGGACACATAGGCGAGAAATGAAAAAGGAGGGACTGTAGCCAACCAACAACACTTTGAGCAAGGGGACACACAAAGAGCAAATGCGACAGTGACTCGACGACAGGACCACAAAAACAAGCGGAGGAGACAGATAAACCAAAAGAGAGAAGACGCTCAGCAGTGTAAATCACACCATGAGCTACCTTCCAGGAGAAATCAACAACAAAGCGGTCAAAATCAAAGAAGTGGAACTGGCGCCACGTATCATACCAGTAAAGGTCCCCAAAGGAGGGAAAGAACTTAACTACACAGTGCGGTGTGACAGAGGAACAGGATAAAAGAAACTGGTAACCGACTTTGGCAGAGAAAAAAAGCCACGGAGGCGACAACGTGAGGGTCAGAGGATGCGAAAACCAAAGTTCCCCGGGAGGGGGAAAAAGAGCCACCAAGCGACTCCCAGGCCAAAAGCAAAGAGGAGTAAAATGGCGGTAACAGGGACCTGTCGAAGGCAGCGGGACGGGAGAAAACATCAAGAGAGGAGGCAGCAAAACACGATTGAAACCAGTACGACACAAAGGAGGACCAGCTTGACGAGGACAAAGTAGACCGTTTGACCCACTGACCCAGAAGCGACCAAACCTTGAGCTTAATGTCCACCACCGAGAAACCTCCCAGCGATGTGGGCTGAACGACCACAGCACGTGCAACGAGCTCCCGCTTGGTTTTCCAGAAGAATGAGAAAACAAGGGAGTTAAGTTCTTTAAGTACCCAGGGGGGCATGTGGACCAGGGATGCCACATACCAAACCCTGGCGAGGGCCAGGCAATTGATGACCAAAGCCTTGCCATGAAAAGACAAGGAGCGCTGACGCCAGGAGGAGAGGACGCGTTCCACAGCCTCTATCCGAGGCCGCCAATTAGTTCATCAATGTCATGCGGGCCAATGAAGACTCCGAGGATTTTAAGCTTAGAAGATGTCCAGTCGAGAGGGACAGGGGGGTCAGTTCGGCCAGCCCAAGACCCCAGCCACAAGCCGCGAGACTTTGTCAGGTTGAGCTTGGATCCAGAACCAAGCTCATACCTTGTGTAGGTGTCAAAAACAGCCCTAATGGAGGCATCGGAGGACAAGATGAGCGATGTGTCATCCGCGTACTGGGAAATTGGAGAGAGCGGTGAGGGCAGTCCAGGCAGCAAAGGTCCAGTAATGGCGGGATTTGCTCGAATATTGGCGGCCAAGACCTCAGCGACCATAACATACAGCAAAGGTGCGAGGGGGCAGCCTTGACGCACCCCCCGTGTGAGACTGAAAAAGTTTGAGACATGACCGTTAACAATGACAGCACTCTGAACAGCATTATAGAAAAGGCGGATCCAGCGCAGAAAGGAGGTTTGGAAACCCATTCTGCAGAGGGTGGCATGCAGAAAGGACCAATCAACGCGATCAAACGCTTTTTCTTGGTCGAGCGAGAGGATGGCACAAGGAGACCCGGATTGCGTGGCGTAATGGACCATGTCTCGGAGATAAGCGACGTTCTCACCAATATAACGACCGGGGACACCACAGGTTTGATCCTCAGCCACCACGGCATGAATAACCTTCAGGAGACGCCCAGCGATGACGCGGGCAGCGAGCTTGTAGTCCACACTAAGGAGGGAAATTGGCCGCCAGTTACGAGGGTTCAGCCGGTCACCCGTCTTAAAGATGAGAGAAATGATGCCTCGACGCTGAGAGAGGCTGAGAGTGCCAGCCTCATAACATGAGTTCAGGACGAGCACGAGGTCCTGTCCGAGCACCGGCCAGAATTTGACATAAAACTCCATAGGGAGGCCATCCAAGCCCGGGGTCTTGCCTCGAGCCATCCCACATAAAGCAGTATAACACTCCTCCGACTGGAGAGGACCATCACACTGTTGAGCCTGGTCGGCGGACAAGGTGGAGGTGAGGGCGTCGAGCAGGGAAAGAGCCACGTCCCCGTCAGTAGGCTCGGCACTAAACAAGTTAGAATAAAAGGAAGCAAAAGCCTGGCATAGGTCCTTTGAACTCGAGACCACTGTGCCATCATCGCATCGAAGTGCTGAAATAAGTCGGTCGGCGGCACGCTTCTTTTCCAGACGGAAGAAAAAGGCCGAGGAGGTTTCACCTTCCTCAACCCATTGGCCCGAGCACGGACTTGGGCTCCCCGAGCTGCCTCGAGGTCTAGGGCAGCAAGGGCAGACAGGGTAGAATGGTACGGCTCAACACAGGAGGTGAAACCGGCATCAACACGGTTCTTAAGATGCCCAGCTAGTCGGCCAAGGAGGTCTCGACACTGCGATGTTTTCTTTCGAGCGCTCAGCGCAATATTTAATTGTGAGGCCTTTGATTTGGCTCTTGCCCTTATCCCACCACTTAGCTAGTGACGGGAAGGACAGCATGGACTGCCTCCAAACGGACCAAAAATTAGTGATATGCTGGATATAGTCCTCATCATTGAGGACAGAAATGTTGAGCTTCCAGAAACTGTCCCAGGAGCAGCAATGTCTGGGACACTACAAGAAAGCACCACACCACAGTGATCCGAAAACGGACAAGGAATAATATCGCAAGTCAAGACTGATGGTAACAGGAGTACGGGGCACCAATGAGATCAATACGGGAGGCCATAAGGCCGTCTGAGCGAGTCCAAGAGAAGGCAGAATCGGAAGGATGCAGGTGCCTCCAAATGTCCAGACAACAGCAGGAGTCAAAAAGACGTTTTAAGGTAGCAGTACTTTCGCGGGAAGTGTCAGAGACATTGGAGCCCCGACGATCGAGGGCGCGGTCGAACACAGTGTTAAAGTCCCCGGCAAGGAAGGTCGGATAGGTGGGATCAACCCAAGACGAGACGTCGTCCAGGAAGTCGTCACGGGCTGGGTTGCGATTGGGGGCGTAGAGACAGCAGATACGAAACGGGTGCCCAGAATGGGTAAAGTGGCAAAAAACAACACGCCCAGCGGTGTCACACCAAGAGCTCGTAAGGGTGACCGTGGGGCGGAATAAAATGATGCAACCACAAGAGTGTGCAGAGCCAACAGAAGCAACTGCATTAAAACCAGATGAACGAAACCAGACTGACATTCACTGTCTGAAGAGCAGTGGGCCCTCTTGTAGGCAGACAATGTCAGGGACCTGAGGAAAGGAACGTAACCAGTGCAGAACACCAGCGCGCTTGGACGAGTCCCTGAGACCATTGGTGTTTAAGGAGAGGATAGAGAGAGCCATAACTGAGAAGAAAGAGAGAGACAGCACAACTAGGAGCGACGGCTCCGAACCGGGGCAGGGGGAGCCAAGGAGGGAAGGCCAGAATGAACAGCCCTCCCAGACTCCCTGCCCTTTCCAGACTTCGAGCGGCCGGGGACCGCAGAACCAGGAAGAGGTTTCTTCGCTTTCTTCTTAGACTTGACCTGATCATCAGAGGAAGCCTCAACATCCGAAAGTCCACGCTTAGTGACTGGTGAATCAGTCAGCTCGACCTCGTTAACCATTACGGGAGACAGAGATAGAACCTGTGGGGTATTTACAGGGGTTACATTGATGCCCGTTAAAGGGTCATCGTCACTAAATATACTTTGACTGTATTCAGTCTCATTAACTAGTTCATTATCATTCGTATCCATTTCTTTTCCATTATTACTATTATCCATTTCCATTTCTTTTCCATTAACTACAGCATTATTTGTCATTTCTTTTCCAGTAACTACATTATTACTATTATCCATTTCCATTTCTTTTCCATTAACTATAGTAGTATTGTCCATTACACCAACTACGTTACTACTAGTGTTAACATTGTATTACTCTGTGGCGCAGCCAAACCATCAGACGCAGCGGCGGGGGAGGCAGCCACCTGCACGCGCGTCGAGGACCCACCATTACCGTTTTAGGGAGGGCCGCACCCTCCTTAACATTTACTGGTGGCAGGAGAGGCCATGGGTGGAGTACCAGGGGGGATAACTCATTGTCCCTGAGGTCGGTGTGGGAACCCCAACTTGAAATACCAGGTTGCGTGGGGGCAGGAGGACGAAGGGTTACCCCCTCGTCCCCAGAGTCCTCATGGTCAGAGCTTGCAGGAGAAGTGGGAAGGTCCTCAGGACCAGAACTGACATCCAGGAGGGGAGGCAGCGACTCCGGGGGAGTGGCACCAACAACAAGTGAAGCGGACGGATGGGCGGGGGTCGCAGGCGAAGATGGTGGGTTCCCCCAGGCATTGGGGGGGTTGGGCAATCCCTGGCCATGTGACCAGGCTCCCGACACCTGCGGCACTTCCCGCGCAAGTCACAGTTTTTGGTGAGGTGTTCCCCACGACAGATATCACATTCGGCCGGCTGACCCACATACCACACCTTACATTTATATCCAGCAATGTCCAGATTACGAGGGATCCGGCCAGAACGAACCATTTTGATGATACGGGCTCCAGTGCAGATTGCAGGGTCACCCGGGTAATGCTGGTGCCTTATCGTCTCCACCTTCCCGTACGAGGAAAAGTAGGGCCGGAGGCGATCATCACTCTCCTCAAAGGGATAGTGATACAACATAACATTTTGAGCTCGAGGCCCAGCATACATGACTTTGCACTTAGCACCAGCTAAAGTGACAAAATCATAACCTTCAACAATATTTTTACATTTTGGGTCAGCGAAAGTAATCTGAACCAGTTTTACGGGAACAAACTGAATACTGTCAATCACAAAGGGGGTGAACTTTCCCTTGATGGCTGTAACAAGTTCCGCCCTGGGAACAGAGGTTGGAACATCGGAAAGGTCGAGGACTACTGTCCTCTTAAAGGCCGCAAGAGGCATGATGAAAAGGGAAAAAGAGAAAAAACAGTCCCCCCGGAAAGCAAAGCTCCCAGGAAGGGAACAGAAAGACTGGCTACCCTGGGTTATGGCAGGACGCCAAGCATAAGTCCCCAGGAGGGTCACCAGTAAAACTCAGGAATCAAAAATCTTACCACAAATCCCAAAAACGCTTGTCCCCACACTCCAATTCCAATACGGAACTTACGCGTACCACAAGGAAAGGCACGAACCTGGCAGATAATAAAAACCCGCGTCAGGTAAGTATGCCTTTTCAACCTCTCCGGAACCGCAAAAACGCAACTTGTCTGCGCATACCATGTGGTAATGGGGGTCACGTGCTCCTCGTCCTGTCGTGTCGTGCTGTCCACTCGCTGCTATGCTACCTAGAAAAGAGAAGAGAAATGTGAAGGTTGGTTGCTTGGTCATTTGTTCTGCTTTCACTTGATTATTTCTTCCCCAGAGGGAAGTGGGCCACGCTCGGAGGTAGTGCTATACCGAGGCAACCCGTGGCCGGGACGAGGCAAGCCTCTTTTCCACGGCCCAGTTCCAAAAATCAGTTTAATATATGAGCTGCTCGATGAGCAGCGTATCAGATATTAAGCTGATAAGAACAGATACTACACTTGATCTTAGCCAAAAGGCCGAGAAGCGATGCCCGTAAATGCTCACAGCGGACAAGGTGCTCCCAGTCTCATGGCCACGAGATATGGTGGTCCGATTACAATCCGTGCCAAGGAAGGAATGCCCAAAGCCAACCTGAAAGCGAGGCGCACACAACGATCGCCCTTGTACAGTGGGCAGCAGGACCAGCATTGCATGGCACTTGCGTTGACGGCAAGAGGACAAATGCACATTGTGCTTGCTCTGACCTCGTTTTTATTTTCCCTTATAACAAAGTTAATTTTCACGGCGAATTACTTGTCTACGACCATACCACAGGGAAAACACCGGTTCTCGTCCGATCACCGAAGTTAAGCCCTGTCGGGCGGGGTTAGTACTTGGATGGGAGACCGCCTGGGAATACCCCGTGTTGTAGGCTTCCCTTTTTCCTTCTGTACACTTGATTATCTCAAAAAATCTCAGTTTCCTTTAATGAAAGAACATTCCAAACCAGGTTTTTTGAACACAACATGCCAACGATATGTCAAAGATGAGACATACAACAAAAACAAAATAGTTCACACGAGAAAGTGGAACTTGTATTCCCAAGGGAGCGCGTGCGCGCGAGATCTTATCAATCCAACGTTTATGACATGAAACGTATCTTTTCGTGTGAGCAAAGAACAGGATACGACAAGTAAAAAATGCATGCACTGTTATGCATTAGATGGAAGTTAACCTAGCCCGGATGATATGCATACAACGAAGGCTACAACACTACAACATTGATCCTGCGAAAACGTGACTTACGTGACGTAGCGCACTTCAAAGTCTTACTGTTCCCTGCTCAACACGGACAGTACGTATTCAAAGGGCCGATAAGACACTATCCTGACCATGAAAGATTTACTTTTTATGATAACAATCCAATTAACTGATAACATAGAGAAACCACAAAGTGTTGGCCACAGAAATGTAACGCCAACTGATCTGGCGGGTCCTCAGTTACTCAATGCAAAACGGGCTCTCCAGAACGCAACATAACACAACGCAAAAGAAATCTATCGCGATGGAGCAGTACAAACACACATCCACTTACGTTTTCGAAACGATGCACGAGGATAAGAGCTCGACCCGCTGGCATTTTCTTGTCTCACTCGTCTATCGATGGAAATCGATGCGGCTGAAATAAACACGTCCTCTCGCTCTCTCTACGGCCAAGAATGAAAGAAATAAAATCACAGTTTTGCAGTGCACCAAGTACGGAACATTCACCTACAATTTCAGCAGTGGAATTCACAAATACAACTCACCTTCCTTAGTCCTTACACCGCCACCGCATCTCCTTCCCTGCCCTGCCTGAAACGTTACCAACAAACCTTCCCATTAGCCAACTTTGCCACCGGGGTTTGGTGCGGGGACTAGCGCGAACGCAGGTCCCCACTACCAGAAATTATACGCTCGAGTTACCCACATTTGGGGTAATCGCAAGGGTCAACCCAATCGAAGTGCAATGAAAGAGCCTCACCTTGAGAGGACTGCCTCCCTGATCACAGTGCCTCCCGCGTCAGGTAAGTATGCCTTTTCAACCTCTCCGGAACCGCAAAACGCAACTTGTCTGCGCATACCATGTGGTAATGGGGGTCACGTGCTCCTCGTCCTGTCGTGTCGTGCTGTCCACTCGCTGCTATGCTACCTAGAAAAGAGAAGAGAATGTGAAGGTTGGTTGCTTGGTCATTTGTTCTGCTTTCACTTGATTATTTCTTCCCCAGAGGGAAGTGGGCCACGCTCGGAGGTAGTGCTATACCGAGGCAACCCGTGGCCGGGACGAGGCAAGCCTCTTTTCCACGGCCCAGTTCCAAAAATCAGTTTAATATATGAGCTGCTCGATGAGCAGCGGTGAATGGCAGACCAAAGGTCACCAGTCGACAGACTCATCCAACGCCTGAGGCATTGGTCACCAGTATTAGGCGACAGAGGCGAAATAAAACTAAGCAAATCAGGTGGTACAGAGGGTGAATTAAGCAGGTGGCCCGAAGCGAAAAACGAGCTTGTTGGAAACATAGAGGCGATGACTCCATCCGCCCCCCACTGGCGGGCAAAATAACGTCGACGTCTCCGGGTTGAAAAACGCTTGAAGAGCAAGGGGAGGTGGAACTTGACACGGGCCTTTGCTCCCTCAATGACGGCGAGGGCCCCAGGTTGACAGAACGAAAGCGGTAGTCATTGCGGGCCAGCCAGATGTGAAACTTACAGGCACACAACAGGTAACTGAAGACTTTGGGCACTGCGTGAAGCTCAGTGGAATTGAAACCAAAAAGTAAATGGCGACGCTCAAGCACAGGACACATAGGCGAGAAATGAAAAAGGAGGGACTGTAGCCAACCAACAACACTTTGAGCAAGGGGACACACAAAGAGCAAATGCGACAGTGACTCGACGACAGGACCACAAAAACAAGCGGAGGAGACAGATAAACCAAAAGAGAGAAGACGCTCAGCAGTGTAAATCACACCATGAGCTACCTTCCAGGAGAAATCAACAACAAAGCGGTCAAAATCAAAGAAGTGGAACTGGCGCCACGTATCATACCAGTAAAGGTCCCCAAAGGAGGGAAAGAACTTAACTACACAGTGCGGTGTGACAGAGGAACAGGATAAAAGAAACTGGTAACCGACTTTGGCAGAGAAAAAAAGCCACGGAGGCGACAACGTGAGGGTCAGAGGATGCGAAAACCAAAGTTCCCCGGGAGGGGGAAAAAGAGCCACCAAGCGACTCCCAGGCCAAAAGCAAAGAGGAGTAAAATGGCGGTAACAGGGACCTGTCGAAGGCAGCGGGACGGGAGAAAACATCAAGAGAGGAGGCAGCAAAACACGATTGAAACCAGTACGACACAAAGGAGGACCAGCTTGACGAGGACAAAGTAGACCGTTTGACCCACTGACCCAGAAGCGACCAAACCTTGAGCTTAATGTCCACCACCGAGAAACCTCCCAGCGATGTGGGCTGAACGACCACAGCACGTGCAACGAGCTCCCGCTTGGTTTTCCAGAAGAATGAGAAAACAAGGGAGTTAAGTTCTTTAAGTACCCAGGGGGGCATGTGGACCAGGGATGCCACATACCAAACCCTGGCGAGGGCCAGGCAATTGATGACCAAAGCCTTGCCATGAAAAGACAAGGAGCGCTGACGCCAGGAGGAGAGGACGCGTTCCACAGCCTCTATCCGAGGCCGCCAATTAGTTCATCAATGTCATGCGGGCCAATGAAGACTCCGAGGATTTTAAGCTTAGAAGATGTCCAGTCGAGAGGGACAGGGGGGTCAGTTCGGCCAGCCCAAGACCCCAGCCACAAGCCGCGAGACTTTGTCAGGTTGAGCTTGGATCCAGAACCAAGCTCATACCTTGTGTAGGTGTCAAAAACAGCCCTAATGGAGGCATCGGAGGACAAGATGAGCGATGTGTCATCCGCGTACTGGGAAATTGGAGAGAGCGGTGAGGGCAGTCCAGGCAGCAAAGGTCCAGTAATGGCGGGATTTGCTCGAATATTGGCGGCCAAGACCTCAGCGACCATAACATACAGCAAAGGTGCGAGGGGGCAGCCTTGACGCACCCCCCGTGTGAGACTGAAAAAGTTTGAGACATGACCGTTAACAATGACAGCACTCTGAACAGCATTATAGAAAAGGCGGATCCAGCGCAGAAAGGAGGTTTGGAAACCCATTCTGCAGAGGGTGGCATGCAGAAAGGACCAATCAACGCGATCAAACGCTTTTTCTTGGTCGAGCGAGAGGATGGCACAAGGAGACCCGGATTGCGTGGCGTAATGGACCATGTCTCGGAGATAAGCGACGTTCTCACCAATATAACGACCGGGGACACCACAGGTTTGATCCTCAGCCACCACGGCATGAATAACCTTCAGGAGACGCCCAGCGATGACGCGGGCAGCGAGCTTGTAGTCCACACTAAGGAGGGAAATTGGCCGCCAGTTACGAGGGTTCAGCCGGTCACCCGTCTTAAAGATGAGAGAAATGATGCCTCGACGCTGAGAGAGGCTGAGAGTGCCAGCCTCATAACATGAGTTCAGGACGAGCACGAGGTCCTGTCCGAGCACCGGCCAGAATTTGACATAAAACTCCATAGGGAGGCCATCCAAGCCCGGGGTCTTGCCTCGAGCCATCCCACATAAAGCAGTATAACACTCCTCCGACTGGAGAGGACCATCACACTGTTGAGCCTGGTCGGCGGACAAGGTGGAGGTGAGGGCGTCGAGCAGGGAAAGAGCCACGTCCCCGTCAGTAGGCTCGGCACTAAACAAGTTAGAATAAAAGGAAGCAAAAGCCTGGCATAGGTCCTTTGAACTCGAGACCACTGTGCCATCATCGCATCGAAGTGCTGAAATAAGTCGGTCGGCGGCACGCTTCTTTTCCAGACGGAAGAAAAAGGCCGAGGAGGTTTCACCTTCCTCAACCCATTGGCCCGAGCACGGACTTGGGCTCCCCGAGCTGCCTCGAGGTCTAGGGCAGCAAGGGCAGACAGGGTAGAATGGTACGGCTCAACACAGGAGGTGAAACCGGCATCAACACGGTTCTTAAGATGCCCAGCTAGTCGGCCAAGGAGGTCTCGACACTGCGATGTTTTCTTTCGAGCGCTCAGCGCAATATTTAATTGTGAGGCCTTTGATTTGGCTCTTGCCCTTATCCCACCACTTAGCTAGTGACGGGAAGGACAGCATGGACTGCCTCCAAACGGACCAAAAATTAGTGATATGCTGGATATAGTCCTCATCATTGAGGACAGAAATGTTGAGCTTCCAGAAACTGTCCCAGGAGCAGCAATGTCTGGGACACTACAAGAAAGCACCACACCACAGTGATCCGAAAACGGACAAGGAATAATATCGCAAGTCAAGACTGATGGTAACAGGAGTACGGGGCACCAATGAGATCAATACGGGAGGCCATAAGGCCGTCTGAGCGAGTCCAAGAGAAGGCAGAATCGGAAGGATGCAGGTGCCTCCAAATGTCCAGACAACAGCAGGAGTCAAAAAGACGTTTTAAGGTAGCAGTACTTTCGCGGGAAGTGTCAGAGACATTGGAGCCCCGACGATCGAGGGCGCGGTCGAACACAGTGTTAAAGTCCCCGGCAAGGAAGGTCGGATAGGTGGGATCAACCCAAGACGAGACGTCGTCCAGGAAGTCGTCACGGGCTGGGTTGCGATTGGGGGCGTAGAGACAGCAGATACGAAACGGGTGCCCAGAATGGGTAAAGTGGCAAAAAACAACACGCCCAGCGGTGTCACACCAAGAGCTCGTAAGGGTGACCGTGGGGCGGAATAAAATGATGCAACCACAAGAGTGTGCAGAGCCAACAGAAGCAACTGCATTAAAACCAGATGAACGAAACCAGACTGACATTCACTGTCTGAAGAGCAGTGGGCCCTCTTGTAGGCAGACAATGTCAGGGACCTGAGGAAAGGAACGTAACCAGTGCAGAACACCAGCGCGCTTGGACGAGTCCCTGAGACCATTGGTGTTTAAGGAGAGGATAGAGAGAGCCATAACTGAGAAGAAAGAGAGAGACAGCACAACTAGGAGCGACGGCTCCGAACCGGGGCAGGGGGAGCCAAGGAGGGAAGGCCAGAATGAACAGCCCTCCCAGACTCCCTGCCCTTTCCAGACTTCGAGCGGCCGGGGACCGCAGAACCAGGAAGAGGTTTCTTCGCTTTCTTCTTAGACTTGACCTGATCATCAGAGGAAGCCTCAACATCCGAAAGTCCACGCTTAGTGACTGGTGAATCAGTCAGCTCGACCTCGTTAACCATTACGGGAGACAGAGATAGAACCTGTGGGGTATTTACAGGGGTTACATTGATGCCCGTTAAAGGGTCATCGTCACTAAATATACTTTGACTGTATTCAGTCTCATTAACTAGTTCATTATCATTCGTATCCATTTCTTTTCCATTATTACTATTATCCATTTCCATTTCTTTTCCATTAACTACAGCATTATTTGTCATTTCTTTTCCAGTAACTACATTATTACTATTATCCATTTCCATTTCTTTTCCATTAACTATAGTAGTATTGTCCATTACACCAACTACGTTACTACTAGTGTTAACATTGTATTACTCTGTGGCGCAGCCAAACCATCAGACGCAGCGGCGGGGGAGGCAGCCACCTGCACGCGCGTCGAGGACCCACCATTACCGTTTTAGGGAGGGCCGCACCCTCCTTAACATTTACTGGTGGCAGGAGAGGCCATGGGTGGAGTACCAGGGGGGATAACTCATTGTCCCTGAGGTCGGTGTGGGAACCCCAACTTGAAATACCAGGTTGCGTGGGGGCAGGAGGACGAAGGGTTACCCCCTCGTCCCCAGAGTCCTCATGGTCAGAGCTTGCAGGAGAAGTGGGAAGGTCCTCAGGACCAGAACTGACATCCAGGAGGGGAGGCAGCGACTCCGGGGGAGTGGCACCAACAACAAGTGAAGCGGACGGATGGGCGGGGGTCGCAGGCGAAGATGGTGGGTTCCCCCAGGCATTGGGGGGGTTGGGCAATCCCTGGCCATGTGACCAGGCTCCCGACACCTGCGGCACTTCCCGCGCAAGTCACAGTTTTTGGTGAGGTGTTCCCCACGACAGATATCACATTCGGCCGGCTGACCCACATACCACACCTTACATTTATATCCAGCAATGTCCAGATTACGAGGGATCCGGCCAGAACGAACCATTTTGATGATACGGGCTCCAGTGCAGATTGCAGGGTCACCCGGGTAATGCTGGTGCCTTATCGTCTCCACCTTCCCGTACGAGGAAAAGTAGGGCCGGAGGCGATCATCACTCTCCTCAAAGGGATAGTGATACAACATAACATTTTGAGCTCGAGGCCCAGCATACATGACTTTGCACTTAGCACCAGCTAAAGTGACAAAATCATAACCTTCAACAATATTTTTACATTTTGGGTCAGCGAAAGTAATCTGAACCAGTTTTACGGGAACAAACTGAATACTGTCAATCACAAAGGGGGTGAACTTTCCCTTGATGGCTGTAACAAGTTCCGCCCTGGGAACAGAGGTTGGAACATCGGAAAGGTCGAGGACTACTGTCCTCTTAAAGGCCGCAAGAGGCATGATGAAAAGGGAAAAAGAGAAAAAACAGTCCCCCCGGAAAGCAAAGCTCCCAGGAAGGGAACAGAAAGACTGGCTACCCTGGGTTATGGCAGGACGCCAAGCATAAGTCCCCAGGAGGGTCACCAGTAAAACTCAGGAATCAAAAATCTTACCACAAATCCCAAAAACGCTTGTCCCCACACTCCAATTCCAATACGGAACTTACGCGTACCACAAGGAAAGGCACGAACCTGGCAGATAATAAAAACCCGCGTCAGGTAAGTATGCCTTTTCAACCTCTCCGGAACCGCAAAAACGCAACTTGTCTGCGCATACCATGTGGTAATGGGGGTCACGTGCTCCTCGTCCTGTCGTGTCGTGCTGTCCACTCGCTGCTATGCTACCTAGAAAAGAGAAGAGAAATGTGAAGGTTGGTTGCTTGGTCATTTGTTCTGCTTTCACTTGATTATTTCTTCCCCAGAGGGAAGTGGGCCACGCTCGGAGGTAGTGCTATACCGAGGCAACCCGTGGCCGGGACGAGGCAAGCCTCTTTTCCACGGCCCAGTTCCAAAAATCAGTTTAATATATGAGCTGCTCGATGAGCAGCGTATCAGATATTAAGCTGATAAGAACAGATACTACACTTGATCTTAGCCAAAAGGCCGAGAAGCGATGCCCGTAAATGCTCACAGCGGACAAGGTGCTCCCAGTCTCATGGCCACGAGATATGGTGGTCCGATTACAATCCGTGCCAAGGAAGGAATGCCCAAAGCCAACCTGAAAGCGAGGCGCACACAACGATCGCCCTTGTACAGTGGGCAGCAGGACCAGCATTGCATGGCACTTGCGTTGACGGCAAGAGGACAAATGCACATTGTGCTTGCTCTGACCTCGTTTTTATTTTCCCTTATAACAAAGTTAATTTTCACGGCGAATTACTTGTCTACGACCATACCACAGGGAAAACACCGGTTCTCGTCCGATCACCGAAGTTAAGCCCTGTCGGGCGGGGTTAGTACTTGGATGGGAGACCGCCTGGGAATACCCCGTGTTGTAGGCTTCCCTTTTTCCTTCTGTACACTTGATTATCTCAAAAAATCTCAGTTTCCTTTAATGAAAGAACATTCCAAACCAGGTTTTTTGAACACAACATGCCAACGATATGTCAAAGATGAGACATACAACAAAAACAAAATAGTTCACACGAGAAAGTGGAACTTGTATTCCCAAGGGAGCGCGTGCGCGCGAGATCTTATCAATCCAACGTTTATGACATGAAACGTATCTTTTCGTGTGAGCAAAGAACAGGATACGACAAGTAAAAAATGCATGCACTGTTATGCATTAGATGGAAGTTAACCTAGCCCGGATGATATGCATACAACGAAGGCTACAACACTACAACATTGATCCTGCGAAAACGTGACTTACGTGACGTAGCGCACTTCAAAGTCTTACTGTTCCCTGCTCAACACGGACAGTACGTATTCAAAGGGCCGATAAGACACTATCCTGACCATGAAAGATTTACTTTTTATGATAACAATCCAATTAACTGATAACATAGAGAAACCACAAAGTGTTGGCCACAGAAATGTAACGCCAACTGATCTGGCGGGTCCTCAGTTACTCAATGCAAAACGGGCTCTCCAGAACGCAACATAACACAACGCAAAAGAAATCTATCGCGATGGAGCAGTACAAACACACATCCACTTACGTTTTCGAAACGATGCACGAGGATAAGAGCTCGACCCGCTGGCATTTTCTTGTCTCACTCGTCTATCGATGGAAATCGATGCGGCTGAAATAAACACGTCCTCTCGCTCTCTCTACGGCCAAGAATGAAAGAAATAAAATCACAGTTTTGCAGTGCACCAAGTACGGAACATTCACCTACAATTTCAGCAGTGGAATTCACAAATACAACTCACCTTCCTTAGTCCTTACACCGCCACCGCATCTCCTTCCCTGCCCTGCCTGAAACGTTACCAACAAACCTTCCCATTAGCCAACTTTGCCACCGGGGTTTGGTGCGGGGACTAGCGCGAACGCAGGTCCCCACTACCAGAAATTATACGCTCGAGTTACCCACATTTGGGGTAATCGCAAGGGTCAACCCAATCGAAGTGCAATGAAAGAGCCTCACCTTGAGAGGACTGCCTCCCTGATCACAGTGCCTCCCGCGTCAGGTAAGTATGCCTTTTCAACCTCTCCGGAACCGCAAAACGCAACTTGTCTGCGCATACCATGTGGTAATGGGGGTCACGTGCTCCTCGTCCTGTCGTGTCGTGCTGTCCACTCGCTGCTATGCTACCTAGAAAAGAGAAGAGAATGTGAAGGTTGGTTGCTTGGTCATTTGTTCTGCTTTCACTTGATTATTTCTTCCCCAGAGGGAAGTGGGCCACGCTCGGAGGTAGTGCTATACCGAGGCAACCCGTGGCCGGGACGAGGCAAGCCTCTTTTCCACGGCCCAGTTCCAAAAATCAGTTTAATATATGAGCTGCTCGATGAGCAGCGGTGAATGGCAGACCAAAGGTCACCAGTCGACAGACTCATCCAACGCCTGAGGCATTGGTCACCAGTATTAGGCGACAGAGGCGAAATAAAACTAAGCAAATCAGGTGGTACAGAGGGTGAATTAAGCAGGTGGCCCGAAGCGAAAAACGAGCTTGTTGGAAACATAGAGGCGATGACTCCATCCGCCCCCCACTGGCGGGCAAAATAACGTCGACGTCTCCGGGTTGAAAAACGCTTGAAGAGCAAGGGGAGGTGGAACTTGACACGGGCCTTTGCTCCCTCAATGACGGCGAGGGCCCCAGGTTGACAGAACGAAAGCGGTAGTCATTGCGGGCCAGCCAGATGTGAAACTTACAGGCACACAACAGGTAACTGAAGACTTTGGGCACTGCGTGAAGCTCAGTGGAATTGAAACCAAAAAGTAAATGGCGACGCTCAAGCACAGGACACATAGGCGAGAAATGAAAAAGGAGGGACTGTAGCCAACCAACAACACTTTGAGCAAGGGGACACACAAAGAGCAAATGCGACAGTGACTCGACGACAGGACCACAAAAACAAGCGGAGGAGACAGATAAACCAAAAGAGAGAAGACGCTCAGCAGTGTAAATCACACCATGAGCTACCTTCCAGGAGAAATCAACAACAAAGCGGTCAAAATCAAAGAAGTGGAACTGGCGCCACGTATCATACCAGTAAAGGTCCCCAAAGGAGGGAAAGAACTTAACTACACAGTGCGGTGTGACAGAGGAACAGGATAAAAGAAACTGGTAACCGACTTTGGCAGAGAAAAAAAGCCACGGAGGCGACAACGTGAGGGTCAGAGGATGCGAAAACCAAAGTTCCCCGGGAGGGGGAAAAAGAGCCACCAAGCGACTCCCAGGCCAAAAGCAAAGAGGAGTAAAATGGCGGTAACAGGGACCTGTCGAAGGCAGCGGGACGGGAGAAAACATCAAGAGAGGAGGCAGCAAAACACGATTGAAACCAGTACGACACAAAGGAGGACCAGCTTGACGAGGACAAAGTAGACCGTTTGACCCACTGACCCAGAAGCGACCAAACCTTGAGCTTAATGTCCACCACCGAGAAACCTCCCAGCGATGTGGGCTGAACGACCACAGCACGTGCAACGAGCTCCCGCTTGGTTTTCCAGAAGAATGAGAAAACAAGGGAGTTAAGTTCTTTAAGTACCCAGGGGGGCATGTGGACCAGGGATGCCACATACCAAACCCTGGCGAGGGCCAGGCAATTGATGACCAAAGCCTTGCCATGAAAAGACAAGGAGCGCTGACGCCAGG
This sequence comes from Montipora foliosa, assembly GCF_036669935.1. Taxonomy (NCBI): domain Eukaryota; kingdom Metazoa; phylum Cnidaria; class Anthozoa; order Scleractinia; family Acroporidae; genus Montipora; species Montipora foliosa. Next base: position 73,981 of record NW_027179435.1, on the reverse strand, counting down.
AGGAGAGGACGCGTTCCACAGCCTCTATCCGAGGCCGCCAATTAGTTCATCAATGTCATGCGGGCCAATGAAGACTCCGAGGATTTTAAGCTTAGAAGATGTCCAGTCGAGAGGGACAGGGGGGTCAGTTCGGCCAGCCCAAGACCCCAGCCACAAGCCGCGAGACTTTGTCAGGTTGAGCTTGGATCCAGAACCAAGCTCATACCTTGTGTAGGTGTCAAAAACAGCCCTAATGGAGGCATCGGAGGACAAGATGAGCGATGTGTCATCCGCGTACTGGGAAATTGGAGAGAGCGGTGAGGGCAGTCCAGGCAGCAAAGGTCCAGTAATGGCGGGATTTGCTCGAATATTGGCGGCCAAGACCTCAGCGACCATAACATACAGCAAAGGTGCGAGGGGGCAGCCTTGACGCACCCCCCGTGTGAGACTGAAAAAGTTTGAGACATGACCGTTAACAATGACAGCACTCTGAACAGCATTATAGAAAAGGCGGATCCAGCGCAGAAAGGAGGTTTGGAAACCCATTCTGCAGAGGGTGGCATGCAGAAAGGACCAATCAACGCGATCAAACGCTTTTTCTTGGTCGAGCGAGAGGATGGCACAAGGAGACCCGGATTGCGTGGCGTAATGGACCATGTCTCGGAGATAAGCGACGTTCTCACCAATATAACGACCGGGGACACCACAGGTTTGATCCTCAGCCACCACGGCATGAATAACCTTCAGGAGACGCCCAGCGATGACGCGGGCAGCGAGCTTGTAGTCCACACTAAGGAGGGAAATTGGCCGCCAGTTACGAGGGTTCAGCCGGTCACCCGTCTTAAAGATGAGAGAAATGATGCCTCGACGCTGAGAGAGGCTGAGAGTGCCAGCCTCATAACATGAGTTCAGGACGAGCACGAGGTCCTGTCCGAGCACCGGCCAGAATTTGACATAAAACTCCATAGGGAGGCCATCCAAGCCCGGGGTCTTGCCTCGAGCCATCCCACATAAAGCAGTATAACACTCCTCCGACTGGAGAGGACCATCACACTGTTGAGCCTGGTCGGCGGACAAGGTGGAGGTGAGGGCGTCGAGCAGGGAAAGAGCCACGTCCCCGTCAGTAGGCTCGGCACTAAACAAGTTAGAATAAAAGGAAGCAAAAGCCTGGCATAGGTCCTTTGAACTCGAGACCACTGTGCCATCATCGCATCGAAGTGCTGAAATAAGTCGGTCGGCGGCACGCTTCTTTTCCAGACGGAAGAAAAAGGCCGAGGAGGTTTCACCTTCCTCAACCCATTGGCCCGAGCACGGACTTGGGCTCCCCGAGCTGCCTCGAGGTCTAGGGCAGCAAGGGCAGACAGGGTAGAATGGTACGGCTCAACACAGGAGGTGAAACCGGCATCAACACGGTTCTTAAGATGCCCAGCTAGTCGGCCAAGGAGGTCTCGACACTGCGATGTTTTCTTTCGAGCGCTCAGCGCAATATTTAATTGTGAGGCCTTTGATTTGGCTCTTGCCCTTATCCCACCACTTAGCTAGTGACGGGAAGGACAGCATGGACTGCCTCCAAACGGACCAAAAATTAGTGATATGCTGGATATAGTCCTCATCATTGAGGACAGAAATGTTGAGCTTCCAGAAACTGTCCCAGGAGCAGCAATGTCTGGGACACTACAAGAAAGCACCACACCACAGTGATCCGAAAACGGACAAGGAATAATATCGCAAGTCAAGACTGATGGTAACAGGAGTACGGGGCACCAATGAGATCAATACGGGAGGCCATAAGGCCGTCTGAGCGAGTCCAAGAGAAGGCAGAATCGGAAGGATGCAGGTGCCTCCAAATGTCCAGACAACAGCAGGAGTCAAAAAGACGTTTTAAGGTAGCAGTACTTTCGCGGGAAGTGTCAGAGACATTGGAGCCCCGACGATCGAGGGCGCGGTCGAACACAGTGTTAAAGTCCCCGGCAAGGAAGGTCGGATAGGTGGGATCAACCCAAGACGAGACGTCGTCCAGGAAGTCGTCACGGGCTGGGTTGCGATTGGGGGCGTAGAGACAGCAGATACGAAACGGGTGCCCAGAATGGGTAAAGTGGCAAAAAACAACACGCCCAGCGGTGTCACACCAAGAGCTCGTAAGGGTGACCGTGGGGCGGAATAAAATGATGCAACCACAAGAGTGTGCAGAGCCAACAGAAGCAACTGCATTAAAACCAGATGAACGAAACCAGACTGACATTCACTGTCTGAAGAGCAGTGGGCCCTCTTGTAGGCAGACAATGTCAGGGACCTGAGGAAAGGAACGTAACCAGTGCAGAACACCAGCGCGCTTGGACGAGTCCCTGAGACCATTGGTGTTTAAGGAGAGGATAGAGAGAGCCATAACTGAGAAGAAAGAGAGAGACAGCACAACTAGGAGCGACGGCTCCGAACCGGGGCAGGGGGAGCCAAGGAGGGAAGGCCAGAATGAACAGCCCTCCCAGACTCCCTGCCCTTTCCAGACTTCGAGCGGCCGGGGACCGCAGAACCAGGAAGAGGTTTCTTCGCTTTCTTCTTAGACTTGACCTGATCATCAGAGGAAGCCTCAACATCCGAAAGTCCACGCTTAGTGACTGGTGAATCAGTCAGCTCGACCTCGTTAACCATTACGGGAGACAGAGATAGAACCTGTGGGGTATTTACAGGGGTTACATTGATGCCCGTTAAAGGGTCATCGTCACTAAATATACTTTGACTGTATTCAGTCTCATTAACTAGTTCATTATCATTCGTATCCATTTCTTTTCCATTATTACTATTATCCATTTCCATTTCTTTTCCATTAACTACAGCATTATTTGTCATTTCTTTTCCAGTAACTACATTATTACTATTATCCATTTCCATTTCTTTTCCATTAACTATAGTAGTATTGTCCATTACACCAACTACGTTACTACTAGTGTTAACATTGTATTACTCTGTGGCGCAGCCAAACCATCAGACGCAGCGGCGGGGGAGGCAGCCACCTGCACGCGCGTCGAGGACCCACCATTACCGTTTTAGGGAGGGCCGCACCCTCCTTAACATTTACTGGTGGCAGGAGAGGCCATGGGTGGAGTACCAGGGGGGATAACTCATTGTCCCTGAGGTCGGTGTGGGAACCCCAACTTGAAATACCAGGTTGCGTGGGGGCAGGAGGACGAAGGGTTACCCCCTCGTCCCCAGAGTCCTCATGGTCAGAGCTTGCAGGAGAAGTGGGAAGGTCCTCAGGACCAGAACTGACATCCAGGAGGGGAGGCAGCGACTCCGGGGGAGTGGCACCAACAACAAGTGAAGCGGACGGATGGGCGGGGGTCGCAGGCGAAGATGGTGGGTTCCCCCAGGCATTGGGGGGGTTGGGCAATCCCTGGCCATGTGACCAGGCTCCCGACACCTGCGGCACTTCCCGCGCAAGTCACAGTTTTTGGTGAGGTGTTCCCCACGACAGATATCACATTCGGCCGGCTGACCCACATACCACACCTTACATTTATATCCAGCAATGTCCAGATTACGAGGGATCCGGCCAGAACGAACCATTTTGATGATACGGGCTCCAGTGCAGATTGCAGGGTCACCCGGGTAATGCTGGTGCCTTATCGTCTCCACCTTCCCGTACGAGGAAAAGTAGGGCCGGAGGCGATCATCACTCTCCTCAAAGGGATAGTGATACAACATAACATTTTGAGCTCGAGGCCCAGCATACATGACTTTGCACTTAGCACCAGCTAAAGTGACAAAATCATAACCTTCAACAATATTTTTACATTTTGGGTCAGCGAAAGTAATCTGAACCAGTTTTACGGGAACAAACTGAATACTGTCAATCACAAAGGGGGTGAACTTTCCCTTGATGGCTGTAACAAGTTCCGCCCTGGGAACAGAGGTTGGAACATCGGAAAGGTCGAGGACTACTGTCCTCTTAAAGGCCGCAAGAGGCATGATGAAAAGGGAAAAAGAGAAAAAACAGTCCCCCCGGAAAGCAAAGCTCCCAGGAAGGGAACAGAAAGACTGGCTACCCTGGGTTATGGCAGGACGCCAAGCATAAGTCCCCAGGAGGGTCACCAGTAAAACTCAGGAATCAAAAATCTTACCACAAATCCCAAAAACGCTTGTCCCCACACTCCAATTCCAATACGGAACTTACGCGTACCACAAGGAAAGGCACGAACCTGGCAGATAATAAAAACCCGCGTCAGGTAAGTATGCCTTTTCAACCTCTCCGGAACCGCAAAAACGCAACTTGTCTGCGCATACCATGTGGTAATGGGGGTCACGTGCTCCTCGTCCTGTCGTGTCGTGCTGTCCACTCGCTGCTATGCTACCTAGAAAAGAGAAGAGAAATGTGAAGGTTGGTTGCTTGGTCATTTGTTCTGCTTTCACTTGATTATTTCTTCCCCAGAGGGAAGTGGGCCACGCTCGGAGGTAGTGCTATACCGAGGCAACCCGTGGCCGGGACGAGGCAAGCCTCTTTTCCACGGCCCAGTTCCAAAAATCAGTTTAATATATGAGCTGCTCGATGAGCAGCGTATCAGATATTAAGCTGATAAGAACAGATACTACACTTGATCTTAGCCAAAAGGCCGAGAAGCGATGCCCGTAAATGCTCACAGCGGACAAGGTGCTCCCAGTCTCATGGCCACGAGATATGGTGGTCCGATTACAATCCGTGCCAAGGAAGGAATGCCCAAAGCCAACCTGAAAGCGAGGCGCACACAACGATCGCCCTTGTACAGTGGGCAGCAGGACCAGCATTGCATGGCACTTGCGTTGACGGCAAGAGGACAAATGCACATTGTGCTTGCTCTGACCTCGTTTTTATTTTCCCTTATAACAAAGTTAATTTTCACGGCGAATTACTTGTCTACGACCATACCACAGGGAAAACACCGGTTCTCGTCCGATCACCGAAGTTAAGCCCTGTCGGGCGGGGTTAGTACTTGGATGGGAGACCGCCTGGGAATACCCCGTGTTGTAGGCTTCCCTTTTTCCTTCTGTACACTTGATTATCTCAAAAAATCTCAGTTTCCTTTAATGAAAGAACATTCCAAACCAGGTTTTTTGAACACAACATGCCAACGATATGTCAAAGATGAGACATACAACAAAAACAAAATAGTTCACACGAGAAAGTGGAACTTGTATTCCCAAGGGAGCGCGTGCGCGCGAGATCTTATCAATCCAACGTTTATGACATGAAACGTATCTTTTCGTGTGAGCAAAGAACAGGATACGACAAGTAAAAAATGCATGCACTGTTATGCATTAGATGGAAGTTAACCTAGCCCGGATGATATGCATACAACGAAGGCTACAACACTACAACATTGATCCTGCGAAAACGTGACTTACGTGACGTAGCGCACTTCAAAGTCTTACTGTTCCCTGCTCAACACGGACAGTACGTATTCAAAGGGCCGATAAGACACTATCCTGACCATGAAAGATTTACTTTTTATGATAACAATCCAATTAACTGATAACATAGAGAAACCACAAAGTGTTGGCCACAGAAATGTAACGCCAACTGATCTGGCGGGTCCTCAGTTACTCAATGCAAAACGGGCTCTCCAGAACGCAACATAACACAACGCAAAAGAAATCTATCGCGATGGAGCAGTACAAACACACATCCACTTACGTTTTCGAAACGATGCACGAGGATAAGAGCTCGACCCGCTGGCATTTTCTTGTCTCACTCGTCTATCGATGGAAATCGATGCGGCTGAAATAAACACGTCCTCTCGCTCTCTCTACGGCCAAGAATGAAAGAAATAAAATCACAGTTTTGCAGTGCACCAAGTACGGAACATTCACCTACAATTTCAGCAGTGGAATTCACAAATACAACTCACCTTCCTTAGTCCTTACACCGCCACCGCATCTCCTTCCCTGCCCTGCCTGAAACGTTACCAACAAACCTTCCCATTAGCCAACTTTGCCACCGGGGTTTGGTGCGGGGACTAGCGCGAACGCAGGTCCCCACTACCAGAAATTATACGCTCGAGTTACCCACATTTGGGGTAATCGCAAGGGTCAACCCAATCGAAGTGCAATGAAAGAGCCTCACCTTGAGAGGACTGCCTCCCTGATCACAGTGCCTCCCGCGTCAGGTAAGTATGCCTTTTCAACCTCTCCGGAACCGCAAAACGCAACTTGTCTGCGCATACCATGTGGTAATGGGGGTCACGTGCTCCTCGTCCTGTCGTGTCGTGCTGTCCACTCGCTGCTATGCTACCTAGAAAAGAGAAGAGAATGTGAAGGTTGGTTGCTTGGTCATTTGTTCTGCTTTCACTTGATTATTTCTTCCCCAGAGGGAAGTGGGCCACGCTCGGAGGTAGTGCTATACCGAGGCAACCCGTGGCCGGGACGAGGCAAGCCTCTTTTCCACGGCCCAGTTCCAAAAATCAGTTTAATATATGAGCTGCTCGATGAGCAGCGGTGAATGGCAGACCAAAGGTCACCAGTCGACAGACTCATCCAACGCCTGAGGCATTGGTCACCAGTATTAGGCGACAGAGGCGAAATAAAACTAAGCAAATCAGGTGGTACAGAGGGTGAATTAAGCAGGTGGCCCGAAGCGAAAAACGAGCTTGTTGGAAACATAGAGGCGATGACTCCATCCGCCCCCCACTGGCGGGCAAAATAACGTCGACGTCTCCGGGTTGAAAAACGCTTGAAGAGCAAGGGGAGGTGGAACTTGACACGGGCCTTTGCTCCCTCAATGACGGCGAGGGCCCCAGGTTGACAGAACGAAAGCGGTAGTCATTGCGGGCCAGCCAGATGTGAAACTTACAGGCACACAACAGGTAACTGAAGACTTTGGGCACTGCGTGAAGCTCAGTGGAATTGAAACCAAAAAGTAAATGGCGACGCTCAAGCACAGGACACATAGGCGAGAAATGAAAAAGGAGGGACTGTAGCCAACCAACAACACTTTGAGCAAGGGGACACACAAAGAGCAAATGCGACAGTGACTCGACGACAGGACCACAAAAACAAGCGGAGGAGACAGATAAACCAAAAGAGAGAAGACGCTCAGCAGTGTAAATCACACCATGAGCTACCTTCCAGGAGAAATCAACAACAAAGCGGTCAAAATCAAAGAAGTGGAACTGGCGCCACGTATCATACCAGTAAAGGTCCCCAAAGGAGGGAAAGAACTTAACTACACAGTGCGGTGTGACAGAGGAACAGGATAAAAGAAACTGGTAACCGACTTTGGCAGAGAAAAAAAGCCACGGAGGCGACAACGTGAGGGTCAGAGGATGCGAAAACCAAAGTTCCCCGGGAGGGGGAAAAAGAGCCACCAAGCGACTCCCAGGCCAAAAGCAAAGAGGAGTAAAATGGCGGTAACAGGGACCTGTCGAAGGCAGCGGGACGGGAGAAAACATCAAGAGAGGAGGCAGCAAAACACGATTGAAACCAGTACGACACAAAGGAGGACCAGCTTGACGAGGACAAAGTAGACCGTTTGACCCACTGACCCAGAAGCGACCAAACCTTGAGCTTAATGTCCACCACCGAGAAACCTCCCAGCGATGTGGGCTGAACGACCACAGCACGTGCAACGAGCTCCCGCTTGGTTTTCCAGAAGAATGAGAAAACAAGGGAGTTAAGTTCTTTAAGTACCCAGGGGGGCATGTGGACCAGGGATGCCACATACCAAACCCTGGCGAGGGCCAGGCAATTGATGACCAAAGCCTTGCCATGAAAAGACAAGGAGCGCTGACGCCAGGAGGAGAGGACGCGTTCCACAGCCTCTATCCGAGGCCGCCAATTAGTTCATCAATGTCATGCGGGCCAATGAAGACTCCGAGGATTTTAAGCTTAGAAGATGTCCAGTCGAGAGGGACAGGGGGGTCAGTTCGGCCAGCCCAAGACCCCAGCCACAAGCCGCGAGACTTTGTCAGGTTGAGCTTGGATCCAGAACCAAGCTCATACCTTGTGTAGGTGTCAAAAACAGCCCTAATGGAGGCATCGGAGGACAAGATGAGCGATGTGTCATCCGCGTACTGGGAAATTGGAGAGAGCGGTGAGGGCAGTCCAGGCAGCAAAGGTCCAGTAATGGCGGGATTTGCTCGAATATTGGCGGCCAAGACCTCAGCGACCATAACATACAGCAAAGGTGCGAGGGGGCAGCCTTGACGCACCCCCCGTGTGAGACTGAAAAAGTTTGAGACATGACCGTTAACAATGACAGCACTCTGAACAGCATTATAGAAAAGGCGGATCCAGCGCAGAAAGGAGGTTTGGAAACCCATTCTGCAGAGGGTGGCATGCAGAAAGGACCAATCAACGCGATCAAACGCTTTTTCTTGGTCGAGCGAGAGGATGGCACAAGGAGACCCGGATTGCGTGGCGTAATGGACCATGTCTCGGAGATAAGCGACGTTCTCACCAATATAACGACCGGGGACACCACAGGTTTGATCCTCAGCCACCACGGCATGAATAACCTTCAGGAGACGCCCAGCGATGACGCGGGCAGCGAGCTTGTAGTCCACACTAAGGAGGGAAATTGGCCGCCAGTTACGAGGGTTCAGCCGGTCACCCGTCTTAAAGATGAGAGAAATGATGCCTCGACGCTGAGAGAGGCTGAGAGTGCCAGCCTCATAACATGAGTTCAGGACGAGCACGAGGTCCTGTCCGAGCACCGGCCAGAATTTGACATAAAACTCCATAGGGAGGCCATCCAAGCCCGGGGTCTTGCCTCGAGCCATCCCACATAAAGCAGTATAACACTCCTCCGACTGGAGAGGACCATCACACTGTTGAGCCTGGTCGGCGGACAAGGTGGAGGTGAGGGCGTCGAGCAGGGAAAGAGCCACGTCCCCGTCAGTAGGCTCGGCACTAAACAAGTTAGAATAAAAGGAAGCAAAAGCCTGGCATAGGTCCTTTGAACTCGAGACCACTGTGCCATCATCGCATCGAAGTGCTGAAATAAGTCGGTCGGCGGCACGCTTCTTTTCCAGACGGAAGAAAAAGGCCGAGGAGGTTTCACCTTCCTCAACCCATTGGCCCGAGCACGGACTTGGGCTCCCCGAGCTGCCTCGAGGTCTAGGGCAGCAAGGGCAGACAGGGTAGAATGGTACGGCTCAACACAGGAGGTGAAACCGGCATCAACACGGTTCTTAAGATGCCCAGCTAGTCGGCCAAGGAGGTCTCGACACTGCGATGTTTTCTTTCGAGCGCTCAGCGCAATATTTAATTGTGAGGCCTTTGATTTGGCTCTTGCCCTTATCCCACCACTTAGCTAGTGACGGGAAGGACAGCATGGACTGCCTCCAAACGGACCAAAAATTAGTGATATGCTGGATATAGTCCTCATCATTGAGGACAGAAATGTTGAGCTTCCAGAAACTGTCCCAGGAGCAGCAATGTCTGGGACACTACAAGAAAGCACCACACCACAGTGATCCGAAAACGGACAAGGAATAATATCGCAAGTCAAGACTGATGGTAACAGGAGTACGGGGCACCAATGAGATCAATACGGGAGGCCATAAGGCCGTCTGAGCGAGTCCAAGAGAAGGCAGAATCGGAAGGATGCAGGTGCCTCCAAATGTCCAGACAACAGCAGGAGTCAAAAAGACGTTTTAAGGTAGCAGTACTTTCGCGGGAAGTGTCAGAGACATTGGAGCCCCGACGATCGAGGGCGCGGTCGAACACAGTGTTAAAGTCCCCGGCAAGGAAGGTCGGATAGGTGGGATCAACCCAAGACGAGACGTCGTCCAGGAAGTCGTCACGGGCTGGGTTGCGATTGGGGGCGTAGAGACAGCAGATACGAAACGGGTGCCCAGAATGGGTAAAGTGGCAAAAAACAACACGCCCAGCGGTGTCACACCAAGAGCTCGTAAGGGTGACCGTGGGGCGGAATAAAATGATGCAACCACAAGAGTGTGCAGAGCCAACAGAAGCAACTGCATTAAAACCAGATGAACGAAACCAGACTGACATTCACTGTCTGAAGAGCAGTGGGCCCTCTTGTAGGCAGACAATGTCAGGGACCTGAGGAAAGGAACGTAACCAGTGCAGAACACCAGCGCGCTTGGACGAGTCCCTGAGACCATTGGTGTTTAAGGAGAGGATAGAGAGAGCCATAACTGAGAAGAAAGAGAGAGACAGCACAACTAGGAGCGACGGCTCCGAACCGGGGCAGGGGGAGCCAAGGAGGGAAGGCCAGAATGAACAGCCCTCCCAGACTCCCTGCCCTTTCCAGACTTCGAGCGGCCGGGGACCGCAGAACCAGGAAGAGGTTTCTTCGCTTTCTTCTTAGACTTGACCTGATCATCAGAGGAAGCCTCAACATCCGAAAGTCCACGCTTAGTGACTGGTGAATCAGTCAGCTCGACCTCGTTAACCATTACGGGAGACAGAGATAGAACCTGTGGGGTATTTACAGGGGTTACATTGATGCCCGTTAAAGGGTCATCGTCACTAAATATACTTTGACTGTATTCAGTCTCATTAACTAGTTCATTATCATTCGTATCCATTTCTTTTCCATTATTACTATTATCCATTTCCATTTCTTTTCCATTAACTACAGCATTATTTGTCATTTCTTTTCCAGTAACTACATTATTACTATTATCCATTTCCATTTCTTTTCCATTAACTATAGTAGTATTGTCCATTACACCAACTACGTTACTACTAGTGTTAACATTGTATTACTCTGTGGCGCAGCCAAACCATCAGACGCAGCGGCGGGGGAGGCAGCCACCTGCACGCGCGTCGAGGACCCACCATTACCGTTTTAGGGAGGGCCGCACCCTCCTTAACATTTACTGGTGGCAGGAGAGGCCATGGGTGGAGTACCAGGGGGGATAACTCATTGTCCCTGAGGTCGGTGTGGGAACCCCAACTTGAAATACCAGGTTGCGTGGGGGCAGGAGGACGAAGGGTTACCCCCTCGTCCCCAGAGTCCTCATGGTCAGAGCTTGCAGGAGAAGTGGGAAGGTCCTCAGGACCAGAACTGACATCCAGGAGGGGAGGCAGCGACTCCGGGGGAGTGGCACCAACAACAAGTGAAGCGGACGGATGGGCGGGGGTCGCAGGCGAAGATGGTGGGTTCCCCCAGGCATTGGGGGGGTTGGGCAATCCCTGGCCATGTGACCAGGCTCCCGACACCTGCGGCACTTCCCGCGCAAGTCACAGTTTTTGGTGAGGTGTTCCCCACGACAGATATCACATTCGGCCGGCTGACCCACATACCACACCTTACATTTATATCCAGCAATGTCCAGATTACGAGGGATCCGGCCAGAACGAACCATTTTGATGATACGGGCTCCAGTGCAGATTGCAGGGTCACCCGGGTAATGCTGGTGCCTTATCGTCTCCACCTTCCCGTACGAGGAAAAGTAGGGCCGGAGGCGATCATCACTCTCCTCAAAGGGATAGTGATACAACATAACATTTTGAGCTCGAGGCCCAGCATACATGACTTTGCACTTAGCACCAGCTAAAGTGACAAAATCATAACCTTCAACAATATTTTTACATTTTGGGTCAGCGAAAGTAATCTGAACCAGTTTTACGGGAACAAACTGAATACTGTCAATCACAAAGGGGGTGAACTTTCCCTTGATGGCTGTAACAAGTTCCGCCCTGGGAACAGAGGTTGGAACATCGGAAAGGTCGAGGACTACTGTCCTCTTAAAGGCCGCAAGAGGCATGATGAAAAGGGAAAAAGAGAAAAAACAGTCCCCCCGGAAAGCAAAGCTCCCAGGAAGGGAACAGAAAGACTGGCTACCCTGGGTTATGGCAGGACGCCAAGCATAAGTCCCCAGGAGGGTCACCAGTAAAACTCAGGAATCAAAAATCTTACCACAAATCCCAAAAACGCTTGTCCCCACACTCCAATTCCAATACGGAACTTACGCGTACCACAAGGAAAGGCACGAACCTGGCAGATAATAAAAACCCGCGTCAGGTAAGTATGCCTTTTCAACCTCTCCGGAACCGCAAAAACGCAACTTGTCTGCGCATACCATGTGGTAATGGGGGTCACGTGCTCCTCGTCCTGTCGTGTCGTGCTGTCCACTCGCTGCTATGCTACCTAGAAAAGAGAAGAGAAATGTGAAGGTTGGTTGCTTGGTCATTTGTTCTGCTTTCACTTGATTATTTCTTCCCCAGAGGGAAGTGGGCCACGCTCGGAGGTAGTGCTATACCGAGGCAACCCGTGGCCGGGACGAGGCAAGCCTCTTTTCCACGGCCCAGTTCCAAAAATCAGTTTAATATATGAGCTGCTCGATGAGCAGCGTATCAGATATTAAGCTGATAAGAACAGATACTACACTTGATCTTAGCCAAAAGGCCGAGAAGCGATGCCCGTAAATGCTCACAGCGGACAAGGTGCTCCCAGTCTCATGGCCACGAGATATGGTGGTCCGATTACAATCCGTGCCAAGGAAGGAATGCCCAAAGCCAACCTGAAAGCGAGGCGCACACAACGATCGCCCTTGTACAGTGGGCAGCAGGACCAGCATTGCATGGCACTTGCGTTGACGGCAAGAGGACAAATGCACATTGTGCTTGCTCTGACCTCGTTTTTATTTTCCCTTATAACAAAGTTAATTTTCACGGCGAATTACTTGTCTACGACCATACCACAGGGAAAACACCGGTTCTCGTCCGATCACCGAAGTTAAGCCCTGTCGGGCGGGGTTAGTACTTGGATGGGAGACCGCCTGGGAATACCCCGTGTTGTAGGCTTCCCTTTTTCCTTCTGTACACTTGATTATCTCAAAAAATCTCAGTTTCCTTTAATGAAAGAACATTCCAAACCAGGTTTTTTGAACACAACATGCCAACGATATGTCAAAGATGAGACATACAACAAAAACAAAATAGTTCACACGAGAAAGTGGAACTTGTATTCCCAAGGGAGCGCGTGCGCGCGAGATCTTATCAATCCAACGTTTATGACATGAAACGTATCTTTTCGTGTGAGCAAAGAACAGGATACGACAAGTAAAAAATGCATGCACTGTTATGCATTAGATGGAAGTTAACCTAGCCCGGATGATATGCATACAACGAAGGCTACAACACTACAACATTGATCCTGCGAAAACGTGACTTACGTGACGTAGCGCACTTCAAAGTCTTACTGTTCCCTGCTCAACACGGACAGTACGTATTCAAAGGGCCGATAAGACACTATCCTGACCATGAAAGATTTACTTTTTATGATAACAATCCAATTAACTGATAACATAGAGAAACCACAAAGTGTTGGCCACAGAAATGTAACGCCAACTGATCTGGCGGGTCCTCAGTTACTCAATGCAAAACGGGCTCTCCAGAACGCAACATAACACAACGCAAAAGAAATCTATCGCGATGGAGCAGTACAAACACACATCCACTTACGTTTTCGAAACGATGCACGAGGATAAGAGCTCGACCCGCTGGCATTTTCTTGTCTCACTCGTCTATCGATGGAAATCGATGCGGCTGAAATAAACACGTCCTCTCGCTCTCTCTACGGCCAAGAATGAAAGAAATAAAATCACAGTTTTGCAGTGCACCAAGTACGGAACATTCACCTACAATTTCAGCAGTGGAATTCACAAATACAACTCACCTTCCTTAGTCCTTACACCGCCACCGCATCTCCTTCCCTGCCCTGCCTGAAACGTTACCAACAAACCTTCCCATTAGCCAACTTTGCCACCGGGGTTTGGTGCGGGGACTAGCGCGAACGCAGGTCCCCACTACCAGAAATTATACGCTCGAGTTACCCACATTTGGGGTAATCGCAAGGGTCAACCCAATCGAAGTGCAATGAAAGAGCCTCACCTTGAGAGGACTGCCTCCCTGATCACAGTGCCTCCCGCGTCAGGTAAGTATGCCTTTTCAACCTCTCCGGAACCGCAAAACGCAACTTGTCTGCGCATACCATGTGGTAATGGGGGTCACGTGCTCCTCGTCCTGTCGTGTCGTGCTGTCCACTCGCTGCTATGCTACCTAGAAAAGAGAAGAGAATGTGAAGGTTGGTTGCTTGGTCATTTGTTCTGCTTTCACTTGATTATTTCTTCCCCAGAGGGAAGTGGGCCACGCTCGGAGGTAGTGCTATACCGAGGCAACCCGTGGCCGGGACGAGGCAAGCCTCTTTTCCACGGCCCAGTTCCAAAAATCAGTTTAATATATGAGCTGCTCGATGAGCAGCGGTGAATGGCAGACCAAAGGTCACCAGTCGACAGACTCATCCAACGCCTGAGGCATTGGTCACCAGTATTAGGCGACAGAGGCGAAATAAAACTAAGCAAATCAGGTGGTACAGAGGGTGAATTAAGCAGGTGGCCCGAAGCGAAAAACGAGCTTGTTGGAAACATAGAGGCGATGACTCCATCCGCCCCCCACTGGCGGGCAAAATAACGTCGACGTCTCCGGGTTGAAAAACGCTTGAAGAGCAAGGGGAGGTGGAACTTGACACGGGCCTTTGCTCCCTCAATGACGGCGAGGGCCCCAGGTTGACAGAACGAAAGCGGTAGTCATTGCGGGCCAGCCAGATGTGAAACTTACAGGCACACAACAGGTAACTGAAGACTTTGGGCACTGCGTGAAGCTCAGTGGAATTGAAACCAAAAAGTAAATGGCGACGCTCAAGCACAGGACACATAGGCGAGAAATGAAAAAGGAGGGACTGTAGCCAACCAACAACACTTTGAGCAAGGGGACACACAAAGAGCAAATGCGACAGTGACTCGACGACAGGACCACAAAAACAAGCGGAGGAGACAGATAAACCAAAAGAGAGAAGACGCTCAGCAGTGTAAATCACACCATGAGCTACCTTCCAGGAGAAATCAACAACAAAGCGGTCAAAATCAAAGAAGTGGAACTGGCGCCACGTATCATACCAGTAAAGGTCCCCAAAGGAGGGAAAGAACTTAACTACACAGTGCGGTGTGACAGAGGAACAGGATAAAAGAAACTGGTAACCGACTTTGGCAGAGAAAAAAAGCCACGGAGGCGACAACGTGAGGGTCAGAGGATGCGAAAACCAAAGTTCCCCGGGAGGGGGAAAAAGAGCCACCAAGCGACTCCCAGGCCAAAAGCAAAGAGGAGTAAAATGGCGGTAACAGGGACCTGTCGAAGGCAGCGGGACGGGAGAAAACATCAAGAGAGGAGGCAGCAAAACACGATTGAAACCAGTACGACACAAAGGAGGACCAGCTTGACGAGGACAAAGTAGACCGTTTGACCCACTGACCCAGAAGCGACCAAACCTTGAGCTTAATGTCCACCACCGAGAAACCTCCCAGCGATGTGGGCTGAACGACCACAGCACGTGCAACGAGCTCCCGCTTGGTTTTCCAGAAGAATGAGAAAACAAGGGAGTTAAGTTCTTTAAGTACCCAGGGGGGCATGTGGACCAGGGATGCCACATACCAAACCCTGGCGAGGGCCAGGCAATTGATGACCAAAGCCTTGCCATGAAAAGACAAGGAGCGCTGACGCCAGGAGGAGAGGACGCGTTCCACAGCCTCTATCCGAGGCCGCCAATTAGTTCATCAATGTCATGCGGGCCAATGAAGACTCCGAGGATTTTAAGCTTAGAAGATGTCCAGTCGAGAGGGACAGGGGGGTCAGTTCGGCCAGCCCAAGACCCCAGCCACAAGCCGCGAGACTTTGTCAGGTTGAGCTTGGATCCAGAACCAAGCTCATACCTTGTGTAGGTGTCAAAAACAGCCCTAATGGAGGCATCGGAGGACAAGATGAGCGATGTGTCATCCGCGTACTGGGAAATTGGAGAGAGCGGTGAGGGCAGTCCAGGCAGCAAAGGTCCAGTAATGGCGGGATTTGCTCGAATATTGGCGGCCAAGACCTCAGCGACCATAACATACAGCAAAGGTGCGAGGGGGCAGCCTTGACGCACCCCCCGTGTGAGACTGAAAAAGTTTGAGACATGACCGTTAACAATGACAGCACTCTGAACAGCATTATAGAAAAGGCGGATCCAGCGCAGAAAGGAGGTTTGGAAACCCATTCTGCAGAGGGTGGCATGCAGAAAGGACCAATCAACGCGATCAAACGCTTTTTCTTGGTCGAGCGAGAGGATGGCACAAGGAGACCCGGATTGCGTGGCGTAATGGACCATGTCTCGGAGATAAGCGACGTTCTCACCAATATAACGACCGGGGACACCACAGGTTTGATCCTCAGCCACCACGGCATGAATAACCTTCAGGAGACGCCCAGCGATGACGCGGGCAGCGAGCTTGTAGTCCACACTAAGGAGGGAAATTGGCCGCCAGTTACGAGGGTTCAGCCGGTCACCCGTCTTAAAGATGAGAGAAATGATGCCTCGACGCTGAGAGAGGCTGAGAGTGCCAGCCTCATAACATGAGTTCAGGACGAGCACGAGGTCCTGTCCGAGCACCGGCCAGAATTTGACATAAAACTCCATAGGGAGGCCATCCAAGCCCGGGGTCTTGCCTCGAGCCATCCCACATAAAGCAGTATAACACTCCTCCGACTGGAGAGGACCATCACACTGTTGAGCCTGGTCGGCGGACAAGGTGGAGGTGAGGGCGTCGAGCAGGGAAAGAGCCACGTCCCCGTCAGTAGGCTCGGCACTAAACAAGTTAGAATAAAAGGAAGCAAAAGCCTGGCATAGGTCCTTTGAACTCGAGACCACTGTGCCATCATCGCATCGAAGTGCTGAAATAAGTCGGTCGGCGGCACGCTTCTTTTCCAGACGGAAGAAAAAGGCCGAGGAGGTTTCACCTTCCTCAACCCATTGGCCCGAGCACGGACTTGGGCTCCCCGAGCTGCCTCGAGGTCTAGGGCAGCAAGGGCAGACAGGGTAGAATGGTACGGCTCAACACAGGAGGTGAAACCGGCATCAACACGGTTCTTAAGATGCCCAGCTAGTCGGCCAAGGAGGTCTCGACACTGCGATGTTTTCTTTCGAGCGCTCAGCGCAATATTTAATTGTGAGGCCTTTGATTTGGCTCTTGCCCTTATCCCACCACTTAGCTAGTGACGGGAAGGACAGCATGGACTGCCTCCAAACGGACCAAAAATTAGTGATATGCTGGATATAGTCCTCATCATTGAGGACAGAAATGTTGAGCTTCCAGAAACTGTCCCAGGAGCAGCAATGTCTGGGACACTACAAGAAAGCACCACACCACAGTGATCCGAAAACGGACAAGGAATAATATCGCAAGTCAAGACTGATGGTAACAGGAGTACGGGGCACCAATGAGATCAATACGGGAGGCCATAAGGCCGTCTGAGCGAGTCCAAGAGAAGGCAGAATCGGAAGGATGCAGGTGCCTCCAAATGTCCAGACAACAGCAGGAGTCAAAAAGACGTTTTAAGGTAGCAGTACTTTCGCGGGAAGTGTCAGAGACATTGGAGCCCCGACGATCGAGGGCGCGGTCGAACACAGTGTTAAAGTCCCCGGCAAGGAAGGTCGGATAGGTGGGATCAACCCAAGACGAGACGTCGTCCAGGAAGTCGTCACGGGCTGGGTTGCGATTGGGGGCGTAGAGACAGCAGATACGAAACGGGTGCCCAGAATGGGTAAAGTGGCAAAAAACAACACGCCCAGCGGTGTCACACCAAGAGCTCGTAAGGGTGACCGTGGGGCGGAATAAAATGATGCAACCACAAGAGTGTGCAGAGCCAACAGAAGCAACTGCATTAAAACCAGATGAACGAAACCAGACTGACATTCACTGTCTGAAGAGCAGTGGGCCCTCTTGTAGGCAGACAATGTCAGGGACCTGAGGAAAGGAACGTAACCAGTGCAGAACACCAGCGCGCTTGGACGAGTCCCTGAGACCATTGGTGTTTAAGGAGAGGATAGAGAGAGCCATAACTGAGAAGAAAGAGAGAGACAGCACAACTAGGAGCGACGGCTCCGAACCGGGGCAGGGGGAGCCAAGGAGGGAAGGCCAGAATGAACAGCCCTCCCAGACTCCCTGCCCTTTCCAGACTTCGAGCGGCCGGGGACCGCAGAACCAGGAAGAGGTTTCTTCGCTTTCTTCTTAGACTTGACCTGATCATCAGAGGAAGCCTCAACATCCGAAAGTCCACGCTTAGTGACTGGTGAATCAGTCAGCTCGACCTCGTTAACCATTACGGGAGACAGAGATAGAACCTGTGGGGTATTTACAGGGGTTACATTGATGCCCGTTAAAGGGTCATCGTCACTAAATATACTTTGACTGTATTCAGTCTCATTAACTAGTTCATTATCATTCGTATCCATTTCTTTTCCATTATTACTATTATCCATTTCCATTTCTTTTCCATTAACTACAGCATTATTTGTCATTTCTTTTCCAGTAACTACATTATTACTATTATCCATTTCCATTTCTTTTCCATTAACTATAGTAGTATTGTCCATTACACCAACTACGTTACTACTAGTGTTAACATTGTATTACTCTGTGGCGCAGCCAAACCATCAGACGCAGCGGCGGGGGAGGCAGCCACCTGCACGCGCGTCGAGGACCCACCATTACCGTTTTAGGGAGGGCCGCACCCTCCTTAACATTTACTGGTGGCAGGAGAGGCCATGGGTGGAGTACCAGGGGGGATAACTCATTGTCCCTGAGGTCGGTGTGGGAACCCCAACTTGAAATACCAGGTTGCGTGGGGGCAGGAGGACGAAGGGTTACCCCCTCGTCCCCAGAGTCCTCATGGTCAGAGCTTGCAGGAGAAGTGGGAAGGTCCTCAGGACCAGAACTGACATCCAGGAGGGGAGGCAGCGACTCCGGGGGAGTGGCACCAACAACAAGTGAAGCGGACGGATGGGCGGGGGTCGCAGGCGAAGATGGTGGGTTCCCCCAGGCATTGGGGGGGTTGGGCAATCCCTGGCCATGTGACCAGGCTCCCGACACCTGCGGCACTTCCCGCGCAAGTCACAGTTTTTGGTGAGGTGTTCCCCACGACAGATATCACATTCGGCCGGCTGACCCACATACCACACCTTACATTTATATCCAGCAATGTCCAGATTACGAGGGATCCGGCCAGAACGAACCATTTTGATGATACGGGCTCCAGTGCAGATTGCAGGGTCACCCGGGTAATGCTGGTGCCTTATCGTCTCCACCTTCCCGTACGAGGAAAAGTAGGGCCGGAGGCGATCATCACTCTCCTCAAAGGGATAGTGATACAACATAACATTTTGAGCTCGAGGCCCAGCATACATGACTTTGCACTTAGCACCAGCTAAAGTGACAAAATCATAACCTTCAACAATATTTTTACATTTTGGGTCAGCGAAAGTAATCTGAACCAGTTTTACGGGAACAAACTGAATACTGTCAATCACAAAGGGGGTGAACTTTCCCTTGATGGCTGTAACAAGTTCCGCCCTGGGAACAGAGGTTGGAACATCGGAAAGGTCGAGGACTACTGTCCTCTTAAAGGCCGCAAGAGGCATGATGAAAAGGGAAAAAGAGAAAAAACAGTCCCCCCGGAAAGCAAAGCTCCCAGGAAGGGAACAGAAAGACTGGCTACCCTGGGTTATGGCAGGACGCCAAGCATAAGTCCCCAGGAGGGTCACCAGTAAAACTCAGGAATCAAAAATCTTACCACAAATCCCAAAAACGCTTGTCCCCACACTCCAATTCCAATACGGAACTTACGCGTACCACAAGGAAAGGCACGAACCTGGCAGATAATAAAAACCCGCGTCAGGTAAGTATGCCTTTTCAACCTCTCCGGAACCGCAAAAACGCAACTTGTCTGCGCATACCATGTGGTAATGGGGGTCACGTGCTCCTCGTCCTGTCGTGTCGTGCTGTCCACTCGCTGCTATGCTACCTAGAAAAGAGAAGAGAAATGTGAAGGTTGGTTGCTTGGTCATTTGTTCTGCTTTCACTTGATTATTTCTTCCCCAGAGGGAAGTGGGCCACGCTCGGAGGTAGTGCTATACCGAGGCAACCCGTGGCCGGGACGAGGCAAGCCTCTTTTCCACGGCCCAGTTCCAAAAATCAGTTTAATATATGAGCTGCTCGATGAGCAGCGTATCAGATATTAAGCTGATAAGAACAGATACTACACTTGATCTTAGCCAAAAGGCCGAGAAGCGATGCCCGTAAATGCTCACAGCGGACAAGGTGCTCCCAGTCTCATGGCCACGAGATATGGTGGTCCGATTACAATCCGTGCCAAGGAAGGAATGCCCAAAGCCAACCTGAAAGCGAGGCGCACACAACGATCGCCCTTGTACAGTGGGCAGCAGGACCAGCATTGCATGGCACTTGCGTTGACGGCAAGAGGACAAATGCACATTGTGCTTGCTCTGACCTCGTTTTTATTTTCCCTTATAACAAAGTTAATTTTCACGGCGAATTACTTGTCTACGACCATACCACAGGGAAAACACCGGTTCTCGTCCGATCACCGAAGTTAAGCCCTGTCGGGCGGGGTTAGTACTTGGATGGGAGACCGCCTGGGAATACCCCGTGTTGTAGGCTTCCCTTTTTCCTTCTGTACACTTGATTATCTCAAAAAATCTCAGTTTCCTTTAATGAAAGAACATTCCAAACCAGGTTTTTTGAACACAACATGCCAACGATATGTCAAAGATGAGACATACAACAAAAACAAAATAGTTCACACGAGAAAGTGGAACTTGTATTCCCAAGGGAGCGCGTGCGCGCGAGATCTTATCAATCCAACGTTTATGACATGAAACGTATCTTTTCGTGTGAGCAAAGAACAGGATACGACAAGTAAAAAATGCATGCACTGTTATGCATTAGATGGAAGTTAACCTAGCCCGGATGATATGCATACAACGAAGGCTACAACACTACAACATTGATCCTGCGAAAACGTGACTTACGTGACGTAGCGCACTTCAAAGTCTTACTGTTCCCTGCTCAACACGGACAGTACGTATTCAAAGGGCCGATAAGACACTATCCTGACCATGAAAGATTTACTTTTTATGATAACAATCCAATTAACTGATAACATAGAGAAACCACAAAGTGTTGGCCACAGAAATGTAACGCCAACTGATCTGGCGGGTCCTCAGTTACTCAATGCAAAACGGGCTCTCCAGAACGCAACATAACACAACGCAAAAGAAATCTATCGCGATGGAGCAGTACAAACACACATCCACTTACGTTTTCGAAACGATGCACGAGGATAAGAGCTCGACCCGCTGGCATTTTCTTGTCTCACTCGTCTATCGATGGAAATCGATGCGGCTGAAATAAACACGTCCTCTCGCTCTCTCTACGGCCAAGAATGAAAGAAATAAAATCACAGTTTTGCAGTGCACCAAGTACGGAACATTCACCTACAATTTCAGCAGTGGAATTCACAAATACAACTCACCTTCCTTAGTCCTTACACCGCCACCGCATCTCCTTCCCTGCCCTGCCTGAAACGTTACCAACAAACCTTCCCATTAGCCAACTTTGCCACCGGGGTTTGGTGCGGGGACTAGCGCGAACGCAGGTCCCCACTACCAGAAATTATACGCTCGAGTTACCCACATTTGGGGTAATCGCAAGGGTCAACCCAATCGAAGTGCAATGAAAGAGCCTCACCTTGAGAGGACTGCCTCCCTGATCACAGTGCCTCCCGCGTCAGGTAAGTATGCCTTTTCAACCTCTCCGGAACCGCAAAACGCAACTTGTCTGCGCATACCATGTGGTAATGGGGGTCACGTGCTCCTCGTCCTGTCGTGTCGTGCTGTCCACTCGCTGCTATGCTACCTAGAAAAGAGAAGAGAATGTGAAGGTTGGTTGCTTGGTCATTTGTTCTGCTTTCACTTGATTATTTCTTCCCCAGAGGGAAGTGGGCCACGCTCGGAGGTAGTGCTATACCGAGGCAACCCGTGGCCGGGACGAGGCAAGCCTCTTTTCCACGGCCCAGTTCCAAAAATCAGTTTAATATATGAGCTGCTCGATGAGCAGCGGTGAATGGCAGACCAAAGGTCACCAGTCGACAGACTCATCCAACGCCTGAGGCATTGGTCACCAGTATTAGGCGACAGAGGCGAAATAAAACTAAGCAAATCAGGTGGTACAGAGGGTGAATTAAGCAGGTGGCCCGAAGCGAAAAACGAGCTTGTTGGAAACATAGAGGCGATGACTCCATCCGCCCCCCACTGGCGGGCAAAATAACGTCGACGTCTCCGGGTTGAAAAACGCTTGAAGAGCAAGGGGAGGTGGAACTTGACACGGGCCTTTGCTCCCTCAATGACGGCGAGGGCCCCAGGTTGACAGAACGAAAGCGGTAGTCATTGCGGGCCAGCCAGATGTGAAACTTACAGGCACACAACAGGTAACTGAAGACTTTGGGCACTGCGTGAAGCTCAGTGGAATTGAAACCAAAAAGTAAATGGCGACGCTCAAGCACAGGACACATAGGCGAGAAATGAAAAAGGAGGGACTGTAGCCAACCAACAACACTTTGAGCAAGGGGACACACAAAGAGCAAATGCGACAGTGACTCGACGACAGGACCACAAAAACAAGCGGAGGAGACAGATAAACCAAAAGAGAGAAGACGCTCAGCAGTGTAAATCACACCATGAGCTACCTTCCAGGAGAAATCAACAACAAAGCGGTCAAAATCAAAGAAGTGGAACTGGCGCCACGTATCATACCAGTAAAGGTCCCCAAAGGAGGGAAAGAACTTAACTACACAGTGCGGTGTGACAGAGGAACAGGATAAAAGAAACTGGTAACCGACTTTGGCAGAGAAAAAAAGCCACGGAGGCGACAACGTGAGGGTCAGAGGATGCGAAAACCAAAGTTCCCCGGGAGGGGGAAAAAGAGCCACCAAGCGACTCCCAGGCCAAAAGCAAAGAGGAGTAAAATGGCGGTAACAGGGACCTGTCGAAGGCAGCGGGACGGGAGAAAACATCAAGAGAGGAGGCAGCAAAACACGATTGAAACCAGTACGACACAAAGGAGGACCAGCTTGACGAGGACAAAGTAGACCGTTTGACCCACTGACCCAGAAGCGACCAAACCTTGAGCTTAATGTCCACCACCGAGAAACCTCCCAGCGATGTGGGCTGAACGACCACAGCACGTGCAACGAGCTCCCGCTTGGTTTTCCAGAAGAATGAGAAAACAAGGGAGTTAAGTTCTTTAAGTACCCAGGGGGGCATGTGGACCAGGGATGCCACATACCAAACCCTGGCGAGGGCCAGGCAATTGATGACCAAAGCCTTGCCATGAAAAGACAAGGAGCGCTGACGCCAGGAGGAGAGGACGCGTTCCACAGCCTCTATCCGAGGCCGCCAATTAGTTCATCAATGTCATGCGGGCCAATGAAGACTCCGAGGATTTTAAGCTTAGAAGATGTCCAGTCGAGAGGGACAGGGGGGTCAGTTCGGCCAGCCCAAGACCCCAGCCACAAGCCGCGAGACTTTGTCAGGTTGAGCTTGGATCCAGAACCAAGCTCATACCTTGTGTAGGTGTCAAAAACAGCCCTAATGGAGGCATCGGAGGACAAGATGAGCGATGTGTCATCCGCGTACTGGGAAATTGGAGAGAGCGGTGAGGGCAGTCCAGGCAGCAAAGGTCCAGTAATGGCGGGATTTGCTCGAATATTGGCGGCCAAGACCTCAGCGACCATAACATACAGCAAAGGTGCGAGGGGGCAGCCTTGACGCACCCCCCGTGTGAGACTGAAAAAGTTTGAGACATGACCGTTAACAATGACAGCACTCTGAACAGCATTATAGAAAAGGCGGATCCAGCGCAGAAAGGAGGTTTGGAAACCCATTCTGCAGAGGGTGGCATGCAGAAAGGACCAATCAACGCGATCAAACGCTTTTTCTTGGTCGAGCGAGAGGATGGCACAAGGAGACCCGGATTGCGTGGCGTAATGGACCATGTCTCGGAGATAAGCGACGTTCTCACCAATATAACGACCGGGGACACCACAGGTTTGATCCTCAGCCACCACGGCATGAATAACCTTCAGGAGACGCCCAGCGATGACGCGGGCAGCGAGCTTGTAGTCCACACTAAGGAGGGAAATTGGCCGCCAGTTACGAGGGTTCAGCCGGTCACCCGTCTTAAAGATGAGAGAAATGATGCCTCGACGCTGAGAGAGGCTGAGAGTGCCAGCCTCATAACATGAGTTCAGGACGAGCACGAGGTCCTGTCCGAGCACCGGCCAGAATTTGACATAAAACTCCATAGGGAGGCCATCCAAGCCCGGGGTCTTGCCTCGAGCCATCCCACATAAAGCAGTATAACACTCCTCCGACTGGAGAGGACCATCACACTGTTGAGCCTGGTCGGCGGACAAGGTGGAGGTGAGGGCGTCGAGCAGGGAAAGAGCCACGTCCCCGTCAGTAGGCTCGGCACTAAACAAGTTAGAATAAAAGGAAGCAAAAGCCTGGCATAGGTCCTTTGAACTCGAGACCACTGTGCCATCATCGCATCGAAGTGCTGAAATAAGTCGGTCGGCGGCACGCTTCTTTTCCAGACGGAAGAAAAAGGCCGAGGAGGTTTCACCTTCCTCAACCCATTGGCCCGAGCACGGACTTGGGCTCCCCGAGCTGCCTCGAGGTCTAGGGCAGCAAGGGCAGACAGGGTAGAATGGTACGGCTCAACACAGGAGGTGAAACCGGCATCAACACGGTTCTTAAGATGCCCAGCTAGTCGGCCAAGGAGGTCTCGACACTGCGATGTTTTCTTTCGAGCGCTCAGCGCAATATTTAATTGTGAGGCCTTTGATTTGGCTCTTGCCCTTATCCCACCACTTAGCTAGTGACGGGAAGGACAGCATGGACTGCCTCCAAACGGACCAAAAATTAGTGATATGCTGGATATAGTCCTCATCATTGAGGACAGAAATGTTGAGCTTCCAGAAACTGTCCCAGGAGCAGCAATGTCTGGGACACTACAAGAAAGCACCACACCACAGTGATCCGAAAACGGACAAGGAATAATATCGCAAGTCAAGACTGATGGTAACAGGAGTACGGGGCACCAATGAGATCAATACGGGAGGCCATAAGGCCGTCTGAGCGAGTCCAAGAGAAGGCAGAATCGGAAGGATGCAGGTGCCTCCAAATGTCCAGACAACAGCAGGAGTCAAAAAGACGTTTTAAGGTAGCAGTACTTTCGCGGGAAGTGTCAGAGACATTGGAGCCCCGACGATCGAGGGCGCGGTCGAACACAGTGTTAAAGTCCCCGGCAAGGAAGGTCGGATAGGTGGGATCAACCCAAGACGAGACGTCGTCCAGGAAGTCGTCACGGGCTGGGTTGCGATTGGGGGCGTAGAGACAGCAGATACGAAACGGGTGCCCAGAATGGGTAAAGTGGCAAAAAACAACACGCCCAGCGGTGTCACACCAAGAGCTCGTAAGGGTGACCGTGGGGCGGAATAAAATGATGCAACCACAAGAGTGTGCAGAGCCAACAGAAGCAACTGCATTAAAACCAGATGAACGAAACCAGACTGACATTCACTGTCTGAAGAGCAGTGGGCCCTCTTGTAGGCAGACAATGTCAGGGACCTGAGGAAAGGAACGTAACCAGTGCAGAACACCAGCGCGCTTGGACGAGTCCCTGAGACCATTGGTGTTTAAGGAGAGGATAGAGAGAGCCATAACTGAGAAGAAAGAGAGAGACAGCACAACTAGGAGCGACGGCTCCGAACCGGGGCAGGGGGAGCCAAGGAGGGAAGGCCAGAATGAACAGCCCTCCCAGACTCCCTGCCCTTTCCAGACTTCGAGCGGCCGGGGACCGCAGAACCAGGAAGAGGTTTCTTCGCTTTCTTCTTAGACTTGACCTGATCATCAGAGGAAGCCTCAACATCCGAAAGTCCACGCTTAGTGACTGGTGAATCAGTCAGCTCGACCTCGTTAACCATTACGGGAGACAGAGATAGAACCTGTGGGGTATTTACAGGGGTTACATTGATGCCCGTTAAAGGGTCATCGTCACTAAATATACTTTGACTGTATTCAGTCTCATTAACTAGTTCATTATCATTCGTATCCATTTCTTTTCCATTATTACTATTATCCATTTCCATTTCTTTTCCATTAACTACAGCATTATTTGTCATTTCTTTTCCAGTAACTACATTATTACTATTATCCATTTCCATTTCTTTTCCATTAACTATAGTAGTATTGTCCATTACACCAACTACGTTACTACTAGTGTTAACATTGTATTACTCTGTGGCGCAGCCAAACCATCAGACGCAGCGGCGGGGGAGGCAGCCACCTGCACGCGCGTCGAGGACCCACCATTACCGTTTTAGGGAGGGCCGCACCCTCCTTAACATTTACTGGTGGCAGGAGAGGCCATGGGTGGAGTACCAGGGGGGATAACTCATTGTCCCTGAGGTCGGTGTGGGAACCCCAACTTGAAATACCAGGTTGCGTGGGGGCAGGAGGACGAAGGGTTACCCCCTCGTCCCCAGAGTCCTCATGGTCAGAGCTTGCAGGAGAAGTGGGAAGGTCCTCAGGACCAGAACTGACATCCAGGAGGGGAGGCAGCGACTCCGGGGGAGTGGCACCAACAACAAGTGAAGCGGACGGATGGGCGGGGGTCGCAGGCGAAGATGGTGGGTTCCCCCAGGCATTGGGGGGGTTGGGCAATCCCTGGCCATGTGACCAGGCTCCCGACACCTGCGGCACTTCCCGCGCAAGTCACAGTTTTTGGTGAGGTGTTCCCCACGACAGATATCACATTCGGCCGGCTGACCCACATACCACACCTTACATTTATATCCAGCAATGTCCAGATTACGAGGGATCCGGCCAGAACGAACCATTTTGATGATACGGGCTCCAGTGCAGATTGCAGGGTCACCCGGGTAATGCTGGTGCCTTATCGTCTCCACCTTCCCGTACGAGGAAAAGTAGGGCCGGAGGCGATCATCACTCTCCTCAAAGGGATAGTGATACAACATAACATTTTGAGCTCGAGGCCCAGCATACATGACTTTGCACTTAGCACCAGCTAAAGTGACAAAATCATAACCTTCAACAATATTTTTACATTTTGGGTCAGCGAAAGTAATCTGAACCAGTTTTACGGGAACAAACTGAATACTGTCAATCACAAAGGGGGTGAACTTTCCCTTGATGGCTGTAACAAGTTCCGCCCTGGGAACAGAGGTTGGAACATCGGAAAGGTCGAGGACTACTGTCCTCTTAAAGGCCGCAAGAGGCATGATGAAAAGGGAAAAAGAGAAAAAACAGTCCCCCCGGAAAGCAAAGCTCCCAGGAAGGGAACAGAAAGACTGGCTACCCTGGGTTATGGCAGGACGCCAAGCATAAGTCCCCAGGAGGGTCACCAGTAAAACTCAGGAATCAAAAATCTTACCACAAATCCCAAAAACGCTTGTCCCCACACTCCAATTCCAATACGGAACTTACGCGTACCACAAGGAAAGGCACGAACCTGGCAGATAATAAAAACCCGCGTCAGGTAAGTATGCCTTTTCAACCTCTCCGGAACCGCAAAAACGCAACTTGTCTGCGCATACCATGTGGTAATGGGGGTCACGTGCTCCTCGTCCTGTCGTGTCGTGCTGTCCACTCGCTGCTATGCTACCTAGAAAAGAGAAGAGAAATGTGAAGGTTGGTTGCTTGGTCATTTGTTCTGCTTTCACTTGATTATTTCTTCCCCAGAGGGAAGTGGGCCACGCTCGGAGGTAGTGCTATACCGAGGCAACCCGTGGCCGGGACGAGGCAAGCCTCTTTTCCACGGCCCAGTTCCAAAAATCAGTTTAATATATGAGCTGCTCGATGAGCAGCGTATCAGATATTAAGCTGATAAGAACAGATACTACACTTGATCTTAGCCAAAAGGCCGAGAAGCGATGCCCGTAAATGCTCACAGCGGACAAGGTGCTCCCAGTCTCATGGCCACGAGATATGGTGGTCCGATTACAATCCGTGCCAAGGAAGGAATGCCCAAAGCCAACCTGAAAGCGAGGCGCACACAACGATCGCCCTTGTACAGTGGGCAGCAGGACCAGCATTGCATGGCACTTGCGTTGACGGCAAGAGGACAAATGCACATTGTGCTTGCTCTGACCTCGTTTTTATTTTCCCTTATAACAAAGTTAATTTTCACGGCGAATTACTTGTCTACGACCATACCACAGGGAAAACACCGGTTCTCGTCCGATCACCGAAGTTAAGCCCTGTCGGGCGGGGTTAGTACTTGGATGGGAGACCGCCTGGGAATACCCCGTGTTGTAGGCTTCCCTTTTTCCTTCTGTACACTTGATTATCTCAAAAAATCTCAGTTTCCTTTAATGAAAGAACATTCCAAACCAGGTTTTTTGAACACAACATGCCAACGATATGTCAAAGATGAGACATACAACAAAAACAAAATAGTTCACACGAGAAAGTGGAACTTGTATTCCCAAGGGAGCGCGTGCGCGCGAGATCTTATCAATCCAACGTTTATGACATGAAACGTATCTTTTCGTGTGAGCAAAGAACAGGATACGACAAGTAAAAAATGCATGCACTGTTATGCATTAGATGGAAGTTAACCTAGCCCGGATGATATGCATACAACGAAGGCTACAACACTACAACATTGATCCTGCGAAAACGTGACTTACGTGACGTAGCGCACTTCAAAGTCTTACTGTTCCCTGCTCAACACGGACAGTACGTATTCAAAGGGCCGATAAGACACTATCCTGACCATGAAAGATTTACTTTTTATGATAACAATCCAATTAACTGATAACATAGAGAAACCACAAAGTGTTGGCCACAGAAATGTAACGCCAACTGATCTGGCGGGTCCTCAGTTACTCAATGCAAAA
The DNA here is from genome assembly GCF_036669935.1 of Montipora foliosa. Taxonomy (NCBI): domain Eukaryota; kingdom Metazoa; phylum Cnidaria; class Anthozoa; order Scleractinia; family Acroporidae; genus Montipora; species Montipora foliosa. The sequence continues at coordinate 45,190 of NW_027179435.1, read as the reverse complement.
CGGGCTCTCCAGAACGCAACATAACACAACGCAAAAGAAATCTATCGCGATGGAGCAGTACAAACACACATCCACTTACGTTTTCGAAACGATGCACGAGGATAAGAGCTCGACCCGCTGGCATTTTCTTGTCTCACTCGTCTATCGATGGAAATCGATGCGGCTGAAATAAACACGTCCTCTCGCTCTCTCTACGGCCAAGAATGAAAGAAATAAAATCACAGTTTTGCAGTGCACCAAGTACGGAACATTCACCTACAATTTCAGCAGTGGAATTCACAAATACAACTCACCTTCCTTAGTCCTTACACCGCCACCGCATCTCCTTCCCTGCCCTGCCTGAAACGTTACCAACAAACCTTCCCATTAGCCAACTTTGCCACCGGGGTTTGGTGCGGGGACTAGCGCGAACGCAGGTCCCCACTACCAGAAATTATACGCTCGAGTTACCCACATTTGGGGTAATCGCAAGGGTCAACCCAATCGAAGTGCAATGAAAGAGCCTCACCTTGAGAGGACTGCCTCCCTGATCACAGTGCCTCCCGCGTCAGGTAAGTATGCCTTTTCAACCTCTCCGGAACCGCAAAACGCAACTTGTCTGCGCATACCATGTGGTAATGGGGGTCACGTGCTCCTCGTCCTGTCGTGTCGTGCTGTCCACTCGCTGCTATGCTACCTAGAAAAGAGAAGAGAATGTGAAGGTTGGTTGCTTGGTCATTTGTTCTGCTTTCACTTGATTATTTCTTCCCCAGAGGGAAGTGGGCCACGCTCGGAGGTAGTGCTATACCGAGGCAACCCGTGGCCGGGACGAGGCAAGCCTCTTTTCCACGGCCCAGTTCCAAAAATCAGTTTAATATATGAGCTGCTCGATGAGCAGCGGTGAATGGCAGACCAAAGGTCACCAGTCGACAGACTCATCCAACGCCTGAGGCATTGGTCACCAGTATTAGGCGACAGAGGCGAAATAAAACTAAGCAAATCAGGTGGTACAGAGGGTGAATTAAGCAGGTGGCCCGAAGCGAAAAACGAGCTTGTTGGAAACATAGAGGCGATGACTCCATCCGCCCCCCACTGGCGGGCAAAATAACGTCGACGTCTCCGGGTTGAAAAACGCTTGAAGAGCAAGGGGAGGTGGAACTTGACACGGGCCTTTGCTCCCTCAATGACGGCGAGGGCCCCAGGTTGACAGAACGAAAGCGGTAGTCATTGCGGGCCAGCCAGATGTGAAACTTACAGGCACACAACAGGTAACTGAAGACTTTGGGCACTGCGTGAAGCTCAGTGGAATTGAAACCAAAAAGTAAATGGCGACGCTCAAGCACAGGACACATAGGCGAGAAATGAAAAAGGAGGGACTGTAGCCAACCAACAACACTTTGAGCAAGGGGACACACAAAGAGCAAATGCGACAGTGACTCGACGACAGGACCACAAAAACAAGCGGAGGAGACAGATAAACCAAAAGAGAGAAGACGCTCAGCAGTGTAAATCACACCATGAGCTACCTTCCAGGAGAAATCAACAACAAAGCGGTCAAAATCAAAGAAGTGGAACTGGCGCCACGTATCATACCAGTAAAGGTCCCCAAAGGAGGGAAAGAACTTAACTACACAGTGCGGTGTGACAGAGGAACAGGATAAAAGAAACTGGTAACCGACTTTGGCAGAGAAAAAAAGCCACGGAGGCGACAACGTGAGGGTCAGAGGATGCGAAAACCAAAGTTCCCCGGGAGGGGGAAAAAGAGCCACCAAGCGACTCCCAGGCCAAAAGCAAAGAGGAGTAAAATGGCGGTAACAGGGACCTGTCGAAGGCAGCGGGACGGGAGAAAACATCAAGAGAGGAGGCAGCAAAACACGATTGAAACCAGTACGACACAAAGGAGGACCAGCTTGACGAGGACAAAGTAGACCGTTTGACCCACTGACCCAGAAGCGACCAAACCTTGAGCTTAATGTCCACCACCGAGAAACCTCCCAGCGATGTGGGCTGAACGACCACAGCACGTGCAACGAGCTCCCGCTTGGTTTTCCAGAAGAATGAGAAAACAAGGGAGTTAAGTTCTTTAAGTACCCAGGGGGGCATGTGGACCAGGGATGCCACATACCAAACCCTGGCGAGGGCCAGGCAATTGATGACCAAAGCCTTGCCATGAAAAGACAAGGAGCGCTGACGCCAGGAGGAGAGGACGCGTTCCACAGCCTCTATCCGAGGCCGCCAATTAGTTCATCAATGTCATGCGGGCCAATGAAGACTCCGAGGATTTTAAGCTTAGAAGATGTCCAGTCGAGAGGGACAGGGGGGTCAGTTCGGCCAGCCCAAGACCCCAGCCACAAGCCGCGAGACTTTGTCAGGTTGAGCTTGGATCCAGAACCAAGCTCATACCTTGTGTAGGTGTCAAAAACAGCCCTAATGGAGGCATCGGAGGACAAGATGAGCGATGTGTCATCCGCGTACTGGGAAATTGGAGAGAGCGGTGAGGGCAGTCCAGGCAGCAAAGGTCCAGTAATGGCGGGATTTGCTCGAATATTGGCGGCCAAGACCTCAGCGACCATAACATACAGCAAAGGTGCGAGGGGGCAGCCTTGACGCACCCCCCGTGTGAGACTGAAAAAGTTTGAGACATGACCGTTAACAATGACAGCACTCTGAACAGCATTATAGAAAAGGCGGATCCAGCGCAGAAAGGAGGTTTGGAAACCCATTCTGCAGAGGGTGGCATGCAGAAAGGACCAATCAACGCGATCAAACGCTTTTTCTTGGTCGAGCGAGAGGATGGCACAAGGAGACCCGGATTGCGTGGCGTAATGGACCATGTCTCGGAGATAAGCGACGTTCTCACCAATATAACGACCGGGGACACCACAGGTTTGATCCTCAGCCACCACGGCATGAATAACCTTCAGGAGACGCCCAGCGATGACGCGGGCAGCGAGCTTGTAGTCCACACTAAGGAGGGAAATTGGCCGCCAGTTACGAGGGTTCAGCCGGTCACCCGTCTTAAAGATGAGAGAAATGATGCCTCGACGCTGAGAGAGGCTGAGAGTGCCAGCCTCATAACATGAGTTCAGGACGAGCACGAGGTCCTGTCCGAGCACCGGCCAGAATTTGACATAAAACTCCATAGGGAGGCCATCCAAGCCCGGGGTCTTGCCTCGAGCCATCCCACATAAAGCAGTATAACACTCCTCCGACTGGAGAGGACCATCACACTGTTGAGCCTGGTCGGCGGACAAGGTGGAGGTGAGGGCGTCGAGCAGGGAAAGAGCCACGTCCCCGTCAGTAGGCTCGGCACTAAACAAGTTAGAATAAAAGGAAGCAAAAGCCTGGCATAGGTCCTTTGAACTCGAGACCACTGTGCCATCATCGCATCGAAGTGCTGAAATAAGTCGGTCGGCGGCACGCTTCTTTTCCAGACGGAAGAAAAAGGCCGAGGAGGTTTCACCTTCCTCAACCCATTGGCCCGAGCACGGACTTGGGCTCCCCGAGCTGCCTCGAGGTCTAGGGCAGCAAGGGCAGACAGGGTAGAATGGTACGGCTCAACACAGGAGGTGAAACCGGCATCAACACGGTTCTTAAGATGCCCAGCTAGTCGGCCAAGGAGGTCTCGACACTGCGATGTTTTCTTTCGAGCGCTCAGCGCAATATTTAATTGTGAGGCCTTTGATTTGGCTCTTGCCCTTATCCCACCACTTAGCTAGTGACGGGAAGGACAGCATGGACTGCCTCCAAACGGACCAAAAATTAGTGATATGCTGGATATAGTCCTCATCATTGAGGACAGAAATGTTGAGCTTCCAGAAACTGTCCCAGGAGCAGCAATGTCTGGGACACTACAAGAAAGCACCACACCACAGTGATCCGAAAACGGACAAGGAATAATATCGCAAGTCAAGACTGATGGTAACAGGAGTACGGGGCACCAATGAGATCAATACGGGAGGCCATAAGGCCGTCTGAGCGAGTCCAAGAGAAGGCAGAATCGGAAGGATGCAGGTGCCTCCAAATGTCCAGACAACAGCAGGAGTCAAAAAGACGTTTTAAGGTAGCAGTACTTTCGCGGGAAGTGTCAGAGACATTGGAGCCCCGACGATCGAGGGCGCGGTCGAACACAGTGTTAAAGTCCCCGGCAAGGAAGGTCGGATAGGTGGGATCAACCCAAGACGAGACGTCGTCCAGGAAGTCGTCACGGGCTGGGTTGCGATTGGGGGCGTAGAGACAGCAGATACGAAACGGGTGCCCAGAATGGGTAAAGTGGCAAAAAACAACACGCCCAGCGGTGTCACACCAAGAGCTCGTAAGGGTGACCGTGGGGCGGAATAAAATGATGCAACCACAAGAGTGTGCAGAGCCAACAGAAGCAACTGCATTAAAACCAGATGAACGAAACCAGACTGACATTCACTGTCTGAAGAGCAGTGGGCCCTCTTGTAGGCAGACAATGTCAGGGACCTGAGGAAAGGAACGTAACCAGTGCAGAACACCAGCGCGCTTGGACGAGTCCCTGAGACCATTGGTGTTTAAGGAGAGGATAGAGAGAGCCATAACTGAGAAGAAAGAGAGAGACAGCACAACTAGGAGCGACGGCTCCGAACCGGGGCAGGGGGAGCCAAGGAGGGAAGGCCAGAATGAACAGCCCTCCCAGACTCCCTGCCCTTTCCAGACTTCGAGCGGCCGGGGACCGCAGAACCAGGAAGAGGTTTCTTCGCTTTCTTCTTAGACTTGACCTGATCATCAGAGGAAGCCTCAACATCCGAAAGTCCACGCTTAGTGACTGGTGAATCAGTCAGCTCGACCTCGTTAACCATTACGGGAGACAGAGATAGAACCTGTGGGGTATTTACAGGGGTTACATTGATGCCCGTTAAAGGGTCATCGTCACTAAATATACTTTGACTGTATTCAGTCTCATTAACTAGTTCATTATCATTCGTATCCATTTCTTTTCCATTATTACTATTATCCATTTCCATTTCTTTTCCATTAACTACAGCATTATTTGTCATTTCTTTTCCAGTAACTACATTATTACTATTATCCATTTCCATTTCTTTTCCATTAACTATAGTAGTATTGTCCATTACACCAACTACGTTACTACTAGTGTTAACATTGTATTACTCTGTGGCGCAGCCAAACCATCAGACGCAGCGGCGGGGGAGGCAGCCACCTGCACGCGCGTCGAGGACCCACCATTACCGTTTTAGGGAGGGCCGCACCCTCCTTAACATTTACTGGTGGCAGGAGAGGCCATGGGTGGAGTACCAGGGGGGATAACTCATTGTCCCTGAGGTCGGTGTGGGAACCCCAACTTGAAATACCAGGTTGCGTGGGGGCAGGAGGACGAAGGGTTACCCCCTCGTCCCCAGAGTCCTCATGGTCAGAGCTTGCAGGAGAAGTGGGAAGGTCCTCAGGACCAGAACTGACATCCAGGAGGGGAGGCAGCGACTCCGGGGGAGTGGCACCAACAACAAGTGAAGCGGACGGATGGGCGGGGGTCGCAGGCGAAGATGGTGGGTTCCCCCAGGCATTGGGGGGGTTGGGCAATCCCTGGCCATGTGACCAGGCTCCCGACACCTGCGGCACTTCCCGCGCAAGTCACAGTTTTTGGTGAGGTGTTCCCCACGACAGATATCACATTCGGCCGGCTGACCCACATACCACACCTTACATTTATATCCAGCAATGTCCAGATTACGAGGGATCCGGCCAGAACGAACCATTTTGATGATACGGGCTCCAGTGCAGATTGCAGGGTCACCCGGGTAATGCTGGTGCCTTATCGTCTCCACCTTCCCGTACGAGGAAAAGTAGGGCCGGAGGCGATCATCACTCTCCTCAAAGGGATAGTGATACAACATAACATTTTGAGCTCGAGGCCCAGCATACATGACTTTGCACTTAGCACCAGCTAAAGTGACAAAATCATAACCTTCAACAATATTTTTACATTTTGGGTCAGCGAAAGTAATCTGAACCAGTTTTACGGGAACAAACTGAATACTGTCAATCACAAAGGGGGTGAACTTTCCCTTGATGGCTGTAACAAGTTCCGCCCTGGGAACAGAGGTTGGAACATCGGAAAGGTCGAGGACTACTGTCCTCTTAAAGGCCGCAAGAGGCATGATGAAAAGGGAAAAAGAGAAAAAACAGTCCCCCCGGAAAGCAAAGCTCCCAGGAAGGGAACAGAAAGACTGGCTACCCTGGGTTATGGCAGGACGCCAAGCATAAGTCCCCAGGAGGGTCACCAGTAAAACTCAGGAATCAAAAATCTTACCACAAATCCCAAAAACGCTTGTCCCCACACTCCAATTCCAATACGGAACTTACGCGTACCACAAGGAAAGGCACGAACCTGGCAGATAATAAAAACCCGCGTCAGGTAAGTATGCCTTTTCAACCTCTCCGGAACCGCAAAAACGCAACTTGTCTGCGCATACCATGTGGTAATGGGGGTCACGTGCTCCTCGTCCTGTCGTGTCGTGCTGTCCACTCGCTGCTATGCTACCTAGAAAAGAGAAGAGAAATGTGAAGGTTGGTTGCTTGGTCATTTGTTCTGCTTTCACTTGATTATTTCTTCCCCAGAGGGAAGTGGGCCACGCTCGGAGGTAGTGCTATACCGAGGCAACCCGTGGCCGGGACGAGGCAAGCCTCTTTTCCACGGCCCAGTTCCAAAAATCAGTTTAATATATGAGCTGCTCGATGAGCAGCGTATCAGATATTAAGCTGATAAGAACAGATACTACACTTGATCTTAGCCAAAAGGCCGAGAAGCGATGCCCGTAAATGCTCACAGCGGACAAGGTGCTCCCAGTCTCATGGCCACGAGATATGGTGGTCCGATTACAATCCGTGCCAAGGAAGGAATGCCCAAAGCCAACCTGAAAGCGAGGCGCACACAACGATCGCCCTTGTACAGTGGGCAGCAGGACCAGCATTGCATGGCACTTGCGTTGACGGCAAGAGGACAAATGCACATTGTGCTTGCTCTGACCTCGTTTTTATTTTCCCTTATAACAAAGTTAATTTTCACGGCGAATTACTTGTCTACGACCATACCACAGGGAAAACACCGGTTCTCGTCCGATCACCGAAGTTAAGCCCTGTCGGGCGGGGTTAGTACTTGGATGGGAGACCGCCTGGGAATACCCCGTGTTGTAGGCTTCCCTTTTTCCTTCTGTACACTTGATTATCTCAAAAAATCTCAGTTTCCTTTAATGAAAGAACATTCCAAACCAGGTTTTTTGAACACAACATGCCAACGATATGTCAAAGATGAGACATACAACAAAAACAAAATAGTTCACACGAGAAAGTGGAACTTGTATTCCCAAGGGAGCGCGTGCGCGCGAGATCTTATCAATCCAACGTTTATGACATGAAACGTATCTTTTCGTGTGAGCAAAGAACAGGATACGACAAGTAAAAAATGCATGCACTGTTATGCATTAGATGGAAGTTAACCTAGCCCGGATGATATGCATACAACGAAGGCTACAACACTACAACATTGATCCTGCGAAAACGTGACTTACGTGACGTAGCGCACTTCAAAGTCTTACTGTTCCCTGCTCAACACGGACAGTACGTATTCAAAGGGCCGATAAGACACTATCCTGACCATGAAAGATTTACTTTTTATGATAACAATCCAATTAACTGATAACATAGAGAAACCACAAAGTGTTGGCCACAGAAATGTAACGCCAACTGATCTGGCGGGTCCTCAGTTACTCAATGCAAAACGGGCTCTCCAGAACGCAACATAACACAACGCAAAAGAAATCTATCGCGATGGAGCAGTACAAACACACATCCACTTACGTTTTCGAAACGATGCACGAGGATAAGAGCTCGACCCGCTGGCATTTTCTTGTCTCACTCGTCTATCGATGGAAATCGATGCGGCTGAAATAAACACGTCCTCTCGCTCTCTCTACGGCCAAGAATGAAAGAAATAAAATCACAGTTTTGCAGTGCACCAAGTACGGAACATTCACCTACAATTTCAGCAGTGGAATTCACAAATACAACTCACCTTCCTTAGTCCTTACACCGCCACCGCATCTCCTTCCCTGCCCTGCCTGAAACGTTACCAACAAACCTTCCCATTAGCCAACTTTGCCACCGGGGTTTGGTGCGGGGACTAGCGCGAACGCAGGTCCCCACTACCAGAAATTATACGCTCGAGTTACCCACATTTGGGGTAATCGCAAGGGTCAACCCAATCGAAGTGCAATGAAAGAGCCTCACCTTGAGAGGACTGCCTCCCTGATCACAGTGCCTCCCGCGTCAGGTAAGTATGCCTTTTCAACCTCTCCGGAACCGCAAAACGCAACTTGTCTGCGCATACCATGTGGTAATGGGGGTCACGTGCTCCTCGTCCTGTCGTGTCGTGCTGTCCACTCGCTGCTATGCTACCTAGAAAAGAGAAGAGAATGTGAAGGTTGGTTGCTTGGTCATTTGTTCTGCTTTCACTTGATTATTTCTTCCCCAGAGGGAAGTGGGCCACGCTCGGAGGTAGTGCTATACCGAGGCAACCCGTGGCCGGGACGAGGCAAGCCTCTTTTCCACGGCCCAGTTCCAAAAATCAGTTTAATATATGAGCTGCTCGATGAGCAGCGGTGAATGGCAGACCAAAGGTCACCAGTCGACAGACTCATCCAACGCCTGAGGCATTGGTCACCAGTATTAGGCGACAGAGGCGAAATAAAACTAAGCAAATCAGGTGGTACAGAGGGTGAATTAAGCAGGTGGCCCGAAGCGAAAAACGAGCTTGTTGGAAACATAGAGGCGATGACTCCATCCGCCCCCCACTGGCGGGCAAAATAACGTCGACGTCTCCGGGTTGAAAAACGCTTGAAGAGCAAGGGGAGGTGGAACTTGACACGGGCCTTTGCTCCCTCAATGACGGCGAGGGCCCCAGGTTGACAGAACGAAAGCGGTAGTCATTGCGGGCCAGCCAGATGTGAAACTTACAGGCACACAACAGGTAACTGAAGACTTTGGGCACTGCGTGAAGCTCAGTGGAATTGAAACCAAAAAGTAAATGGCGACGCTCAAGCACAGGACACATAGGCGAGAAATGAAAAAGGAGGGACTGTAGCCAACCAACAACACTTTGAGCAAGGGGACACACAAAGAGCAAATGCGACAGTGACTCGACGACAGGACCACAAAAACAAGCGGAGGAGACAGATAAACCAAAAGAGAGAAGACGCTCAGCAGTGTAAATCACACCATGAGCTACCTTCCAGGAGAAATCAACAACAAAGCGGTCAAAATCAAAGAAGTGGAACTGGCGCCACGTATCATACCAGTAAAGGTCCCCAAAGGAGGGAAAGAACTTAACTACACAGTGCGGTGTGACAGAGGAACAGGATAAAAGAAACTGGTAACCGACTTTGGCAGAGAAAAAAAGCCACGGAGGCGACAACGTGAGGGTCAGAGGATGCGAAAACCAAAGTTCCCCGGGAGGGGGAAAAAGAGCCACCAAGCGACTCCCAGGCCAAAAGCAAAGAGGAGTAAAATGGCGGTAACAGGGACCTGTCGAAGGCAGCGGGACGGGAGAAAACATCAAGAGAGGAGGCAGCAAAACACGATTGAAACCAGTACGACACAAAGGAGGACCAGCTTGACGAGGACAAAGTAGACCGTTTGACCCACTGACCCAGAAGCGACCAAACCTTGAGCTTAATGTCCACCACCGAGAAACCTCCCAGCGATGTGGGCTGAACGACCACAGCACGTGCAACGAGCTCCCGCTTGGTTTTCCAGAAGAATGAGAAAACAAGGGAGTTAAGTTCTTTAAGTACCCAGGGGGGCATGTGGACCAGGGATGCCACATACCAAACCCTGGCGAGGGCCAGGCAATTGATGACCAAAGCCTTGCCATGAAAAGACAAGGAGCGCTGACGCCAGGAGGAGAGGACGCGTTCCACAGCCTCTATCCGAGGCCGCCAATTAGTTCATCAATGTCATGCGGGCCAATGAAGACTCCGAGGATTTTAAGCTTAGAAGATGTCCAGTCGAGAGGGACAGGGGGGTCAGTTCGGCCAGCCCAAGACCCCAGCCACAAGCCGCGAGACTTTGTCAGGTTGAGCTTGGATCCAGAACCAAGCTCATACCTTGTGTAGGTGTCAAAAACAGCCCTAATGGAGGCATCGGAGGACAAGATGAGCGATGTGTCATCCGCGTACTGGGAAATTGGAGAGAGCGGTGAGGGCAGTCCAGGCAGCAAAGGTCCAGTAATGGCGGGATTTGCTCGAATATTGGCGGCCAAGACCTCAGCGACCATAACATACAGCAAAGGTGCGAGGGGGCAGCCTTGACGCACCCCCCGTGTGAGACTGAAAAAGTTTGAGACATGACCGTTAACAATGACAGCACTCTGAACAGCATTATAGAAAAGGCGGATCCAGCGCAGAAAGGAGGTTTGGAAACCCATTCTGCAGAGGGTGGCATGCAGAAAGGACCAATCAACGCGATCAAACGCTTTTTCTTGGTCGAGCGAGAGGATGGCACAAGGAGACCCGGATTGCGTGGCGTAATGGACCATGTCTCGGAGATAAGCGACGTTCTCACCAATATAACGACCGGGGACACCACAGGTTTGATCCTCAGCCACCACGGCATGAATAACCTTCAGGAGACGCCCAGCGATGACGCGGGCAGCGAGCTTGTAGTCCACACTAAGGAGGGAAATTGGCCGCCAGTTACGAGGGTTCAGCCGGTCACCCGTCTTAAAGATGAGAGAAATGATGCCTCGACGCTGAGAGAGGCTGAGAGTGCCAGCCTCATAACATGAGTTCAGGACGAGCACGAGGTCCTGTCCGAGCACCGGCCAGAATTTGACATAAAACTCCATAGGGAGGCCATCCAAGCCCGGGGTCTTGCCTCGAGCCATCCCACATAAAGCAGTATAACACTCCTCCGACTGGAGAGGACCATCACACTGTTGAGCCTGGTCGGCGGACAAGGTGGAGGTGAGGGCGTCGAGCAGGGAAAGAGCCACGTCCCCGTCAGTAGGCTCGGCACTAAACAAGTTAGAATAAAAGGAAGCAAAAGCCTGGCATAGGTCCTTTGAACTCGAGACCACTGTGCCATCATCGCATCGAAGTGCTGAAATAAGTCGGTCGGCGGCACGCTTCTTTTCCAGACGGAAGAAAAAGGCCGAGGAGGTTTCACCTTCCTCAACCCATTGGCCCGAGCACGGACTTGGGCTCCCCGAGCTGCCTCGAGGTCTAGGGCAGCAAGGGCAGACAGGGTAGAATGGTACGGCTCAACACAGGAGGTGAAACCGGCATCAACACGGTTCTTAAGATGCCCAGCTAGTCGGCCAAGGAGGTCTCGACACTGCGATGTTTTCTTTCGAGCGCTCAGCGCAATATTTAATTGTGAGGCCTTTGATTTGGCTCTTGCCCTTATCCCACCACTTAGCTAGTGACGGGAAGGACAGCATGGACTGCCTCCAAACGGACCAAAAATTAGTGATATGCTGGATATAGTCCTCATCATTGAGGACAGAAATGTTGAGCTTCCAGAAACTGTCCCAGGAGCAGCAATGTCTGGGACACTACAAGAAAGCACCACACCACAGTGATCCGAAAACGGACAAGGAATAATATCGCAAGTCAAGACTGATGGTAACAGGAGTACGGGGCACCAATGAGATCAATACGGGAGGCCATAAGGCCGTCTGAGCGAGTCCAAGAGAAGGCAGAATCGGAAGGATGCAGGTGCCTCCAAATGTCCAGACAACAGCAGGAGTCAAAAAGACGTTTTAAGGTAGCAGTACTTTCGCGGGAAGTGTCAGAGACATTGGAGCCCCGACGATCGAGGGCGCGGTCGAACACAGTGTTAAAGTCCCCGGCAAGGAAGGTCGGATAGGTGGGATCAACCCAAGACGAGACGTCGTCCAGGAAGTCGTCACGGGCTGGGTTGCGATTGGGGGCGTAGAGACAGCAGATACGAAACGGGTGCCCAGAATGGGTAAAGTGGCAAAAAACAACACGCCCAGCGGTGTCACACCAAGAGCTCGTAAGGGTGACCGTGGGGCGGAATAAAATGATGCAACCACAAGAGTGTGCAGAGCCAACAGAAGCAACTGCATTAAAACCAGATGAACGAAACCAGACTGACATTCACTGTCTGAAGAGCAGTGGGCCCTCTTGTAGGCAGACAATGTCAGGGACCTGAGGAAAGGAACGTAACCAGTGCAGAACACCAGCGCGCTTGGACGAGTCCCTGAGACCATTGGTGTTTAAGGAGAGGATAGAGAGAGCCATAACTGAGAAGAAAGAGAGAGACAGCACAACTAGGAGCGACGGCTCCGAACCGGGGCAGGGGGAGCCAAGGAGGGAAGGCCAGAATGAACAGCCCTCCCAGACTCCCTGCCCTTTCCAGACTTCGAGCGGCCGGGGACCGCAGAACCAGGAAGAGGTTTCTTCGCTTTCTTCTTAGACTTGACCTGATCATCAGAGGAAGCCTCAACATCCGAAAGTCCACGCTTAGTGACTGGTGAATCAGTCAGCTCGACCTCGTTAACCATTACGGGAGACAGAGATAGAACCTGTGGGGTATTTACAGGGGTTACATTGATGCCCGTTAAAGGGTCATCGTCACTAAATATACTTTGACTGTATTCAGTCTCATTAACTAGTTCATTATCATTCGTATCCATTTCTTTTCCATTATTACTATTATCCATTTCCATTTCTTTTCCATTAACTACAGCATTATTTGTCATTTCTTTTCCAGTAACTACATTATTACTATTATCCATTTCCATTTCTTTTCCATTAACTATAGTAGTATTGTCCATTACACCAACTACGTTACTACTAGTGTTAACATTGTATTACTCTGTGGCGCAGCCAAACCATCAGACGCAGCGGCGGGGGAGGCAGCCACCTGCACGCGCGTCGAGGACCCACCATTACCGTTTTAGGGAGGGCCGCACCCTCCTTAACATTTACTGGTGGCAGGAGAGGCCATGGGTGGAGTACCAGGGGGGATAACTCATTGTCCCTGAGGTCGGTGTGGGAACCCCAACTTGAAATACCAGGTTGCGTGGGGGCAGGAGGACGAAGGGTTACCCCCTCGTCCCCAGAGTCCTCATGGTCAGAGCTTGCAGGAGAAGTGGGAAGGTCCTCAGGACCAGAACTGACATCCAGGAGGGGAGGCAGCGACTCCGGGGGAGTGGCACCAACAACAAGTGAAGCGGACGGATGGGCGGGGGTCGCAGGCGAAGATGGTGGGTTCCCCCAGGCATTGGGGGGGTTGGGCAATCCCTGGCCATGTGACCAGGCTCCCGACACCTGCGGCACTTCCCGCGCAAGTCACAGTTTTTGGTGAGGTGTTCCCCACGACAGATATCACATTCGGCCGGCTGACCCACATACCACACCTTACATTTATATCCAGCAATGTCCAGATTACGAGGGATCCGGCCAGAACGAACCATTTTGATGATACGGGCTCCAGTGCAGATTGCAGGGTCACCCGGGTAATGCTGGTGCCTTATCGTCTCCACCTTCCCGTACGAGGAAAAGTAGGGCCGGAGGCGATCATCACTCTCCTCAAAGGGATAGTGATACAACATAACATTTTGAGCTCGAGGCCCAGCATACATGACTTTGCACTTAGCACCAGCTAAAGTGACAAAATCATAACCTTCAACAATATTTTTACATTTTGGGTCAGCGAAAGTAATCTGAACCAGTTTTACGGGAACAAACTGAATACTGTCAATCACAAAGGGGGTGAACTTTCCCTTGATGGCTGTAACAAGTTCCGCCCTGGGAACAGAGGTTGGAACATCGGAAAGGTCGAGGACTACTGTCCTCTTAAAGGCCGCAAGAGGCATGATGAAAAGGGAAAAAGAGAAAAAACAGTCCCCCCGGAAAGCAAAGCTCCCAGGAAGGGAACAGAAAGACTGGCTACCCTGGGTTATGGCAGGACGCCAAGCATAAGTCCCCAGGAGGGTCACCAGTAAAACTCAGGAATCAAAAATCTTACCACAAATCCCAAAAACGCTTGTCCCCACACTCCAATTCCAATACGGAACTTACGCGTACCACAAGGAAAGGCACGAACCTGGCAGATAATAAAAACCCGCGTCAGGTAAGTATGCCTTTTCAACCTCTCCGGAACCGCAAAAACGCAACTTGTCTGCGCATACCATGTGGTAATGGGGGTCACGTGCTCCTCGTCCTGTCGTGTCGTGCTGTCCACTCGCTGCTATGCTACCTAGAAAAGAGAAGAGAAATGTGAAGGTTGGTTGCTTGGTCATTTGTTCTGCTTTCACTTGATTATTTCTTCCCCAGAGGGAAGTGGGCCACGCTCGGAGGTAGTGCTATACCGAGGCAACCCGTGGCCGGGACGAGGCAAGCCTCTTTTCCACGGCCCAGTTCCAAAAATCAGTTTAATATATGAGCTGCTCGATGAGCAGCGTATCAGATATTAAGCTGATAAGAACAGATACTACACTTGATCTTAGCCAAAAGGCCGAGAAGCGATGCCCGTAAATGCTCACAGCGGACAAGGTGCTCCCAGTCTCATGGCCACGAGATATGGTGGTCCGATTACAATCCGTGCCAAGGAAGGAATGCCCAAAGCCAACCTGAAAGCGAGGCGCACACAACGATCGCCCTTGTACAGTGGGCAGCAGGACCAGCATTGCATGGCACTTGCGTTGACGGCAAGAGGACAAATGCACATTGTGCTTGCTCTGACCTCGTTTTTATTTTCCCTTATAACAAAGTTAATTTTCACGGCGAATTACTTGTCTACGACCATACCACAGGGAAAACACCGGTTCTCGTCCGATCACCGAAGTTAAGCCCTGTCGGGCGGGGTTAGTACTTGGATGGGAGACCGCCTGGGAATACCCCGTGTTGTAGGCTTCCCTTTTTCCTTCTGTACACTTGATTATCTCAAAAAATCTCAGTTTCCTTTAATGAAAGAACATTCCAAACCAGGTTTTTGAACACAACATGCCAACGATATGTCAAAGATGAGACATACAACAAAAACAAAATAGTTCACACGAGAAAGTGGAACTTGTATTCCCAAGGGAGCGCGTGCGCGCGAGATCTTATCAATCCAACGTTTATGACATGAAACGTATCTTTTCGTGTGAGCAAAGAACAGGATACGACAAGTAAAAAATGCATGCACTGTTATGCATTAGATGGAAGTTAACCTAGCCCGGATGATATGCATACAACGAAGGCTACAACACTACAACATTGATCCTGCGAAAACGTGACTTACGTGACGTAGCGCACTTCAAAGTCTTACTGTTCCCTGCTCAACACGGACAGTACGTATTCAAAGGGCCGATAAGACACTATCCTGACCATGAAAGATTTACTTTTTATGATAACAATCCAATTAACTGATAACATAGAGAAACCACAAAGTGTTGGCCACAGAAATGTAACGCCAACTGATCTGGCGGGTCCTCAGTTACTCAATGCAAAACGGGCTCTCCAGAACGCAACATAACACAACGCAAAAGAAATCTATCGCGATGGAGCAGTACAAACACACATCCACTTACGTTTTCGAAACGATGCACGAGGATAAGAGCTCGACCCGCTGGCATTTTCTTGTCTCACTCGTCTATCGATGGAAATCGATGCGGCTGAAATAAACACGTCCTCTCGCTCTCTCTACGGCCAAGAATGAAAGAAATAAAATCACAGTTTTGCAGTGCACCAAGTACGGAACATTCACCTACAATTTCAGCAGTGGAATTCACAAATACAACTCACCTTCCTTAGTCCTTACACCGCCACCGCATCTCCTTCCCTGCCCTGCCTGAAACGTTACCAACAAACCTTCCCATTAGCCAACTTTGCCACCGGGGTTTGGTGCGGGGACTAGCGCGAACGCAGGTCCCCACTACCAGAAATTATACGCTCGAGTTACCCACATTTGGGGTAATCGCAAGGGTCAACCCAATCGAAGTGCAATGAAAGAGCCTCACCTTGAGAGGACTGCCTCCCTGATCACAGTGCCTCCCGCGTCAGGTAAGTATGCCTTTTCAACCTCTCCGGAACCGCAAAACGCAACTTGTCTGCGCATACCATGTGGTAATGGGGGTCACGTGCTCCTCGTCCTGTCGTGTCGTGCTGTCCACTCGCTGCTATGCTACCTAGAAAAGAGAAGAGAATGTGAAGGTTGGTTGCTTGGTCATTTGTTCTGCTTTCACTTGATTATTTCTTCCCCAGAGGGAAGTGGGCCACGCTCGGAGGTAGTGCTATACCGAGGCAACCGTGGCCGGGACGAGGCAAGCCTCTTTTCCACGGCCCAGTTCCAAAAATCAGTTTAATATATGAGCTGCTCGATGAGCAGCGGGTGAATGGCAGACCAAAGGTCACCAGTCGACAGACTCATCCAACGCCTGAGGCATTGGTCACCAGTATTAGGCGACAGAGGCGAAATAAAACTAAGCAAATCAGGTGGTACAGAGGGTGAATTAAGCAGGTGGCCCGAAGCGAAAAACGAGCTTGTTGGAAACATAGAGGCGATGACTCCATCCGCCCCCCACTGGCGGGCAAAATAACGTCGACGTCTCCGGGTTGAAAAACGCTTGAAGAGCAAGGGGAGGTGGAACTTGACACGGGCCTTTGCTCCCTCAATGACGGCGAGGGCCCCAGGTTGACAGAACGAAAGCGGTAGTCATTGCGGGCCAGCCAGATGTGAAACTTACAGGCACACAACAGGTAACTGAAGACTTTGGGCACTGCGTGAAGCTCAGTGGAATTGAAACCAAAAAGTAAATGGCGACGCTCAAGCACAGGACACATAGGCGAGAAATGAAAAAGGAGGGACTGTAGCCAACCAACAACACTTTGAGCAAGGGGACACACAAAGAGCAAATGCGACAGTGACTCGACGACAGGACCACAAAAACAAGCGGAGGAGACAGATAAACCAAAAGAGAGAAGACGCTCAGCAGTGTAAATCACACCATGAGCTACCTTCCAGGAGAAATCAACAACAAAGCGGTCAAAATCAAAGAAGTGGAACTGGCGCCACGTATCATACCAGTAAAGGTCCCCAAAGGAGGGAAAGAACTTAACTACACAGTGCGGTGTGACAGAGGAACAGGATAAAAGAAACTGGTAACCGACTTTGGCAGAGAAAAAAAGCCACGGAGGCGACAACGTGAGGGTCAGAGGATGCGAAAACCAAAGTTCCCCGGGAGGGGGAAAAAGAGCCACCAAGCGACTCCCAGGCCAAAAGCAAAGAGGAGTAAAATGGCGGTAACAGGGACCTGTCGAAGGCAGCGGGACGGGAGAAAACATCAAGAGAGGAGGCAGCAAAACACGATTGAAACCAGTACGACACAAAGGAGGACCAGCTTGACGAGGACAAAGTAGACCGTTTGACCCACTGACCCAGAAGCGACCAAACCTTGAGCTTAATGTCCACCACCGAGAAACCTCCCAGCGATGTGGGCTGAACGACCACAGCACGTGCAACGAGCTCCCGCTTGGTTTTCCAGAAGAATGAGAAAACAAGGGAGTTAAGTTCTTTAAGTACCCAGGGGGGCATGTGGACCAGGGATGCCACATACCAAACCCTGGCGAGGGCCAGGCAATTGATGACCAAAGCCTTGCCATGAAAAGACAAGGAGCGCTGACGCCAGGAGGAGAGGACGCGTTCCACAGCCTCTATCCGAGGCCGCCAATTAGTTCATCAATGTCATGCGGGCCAATGAAGACTCCGAGGATTTTAAGCTTAGAAGATGTCCAGTCGAGAGGGACAGGGGGGTCAGTTCGGCCAGCCCAAGACCCCAGCCACAAGCCGCGAGACTTTGTCAGGTTGAGCTTGGATCCAGAACCAAGCTCATACCTTGTGTAGGTGTCAAAAACAGCCCTAATGGAGGCATCGGAGGACAAGATGAGCGATGTGTCATCCGCGTACTGGGAAATTGGAGAGAGCGGTGAGGGCAGTCCAGGCAGCAAAGGTCCAGTAATGGCGGGATTTGCTCGAATATTGGCGGCCAAGACCTCAGCGACCATAACATACAGCAAAGGTGCGAGGGGGCAGCCTTGACGCACCCCCCGTGTGAGACTGAAAAAGTTTGAGACATGACCGTTAACAATGACAGCACTCTGAACAGCATTATAGAAAAGGCGGATCCAGCGCAGAAAGGAGGTTTGGAAACCCATTCT
The DNA here is from genome assembly GCF_036669935.1 of Montipora foliosa. Taxonomy (NCBI): domain Eukaryota; kingdom Metazoa; phylum Cnidaria; class Anthozoa; order Scleractinia; family Acroporidae; genus Montipora; species Montipora foliosa. Next base: position 27,002 of record NW_027179435.1, on the reverse strand, counting down.
GCAGAGGGTGGCATGCAGAAAGGACCAATCAACGCGATCAAACGCTTTTTCTTGGTCGAGCGAGAGGATGGCACAAGGAGACCCGGATTGCGTGGCGTAATGGACCATGTCTCGGAGATAAGCGACGTTCTCACCAATATAACGACCGGGGACACCACAGGTTTGATCCTCAGCCACCACGGCATGAATAACCTTCAGGAGACGCCCAGCGATGACGCGGGCAGCGAGCTTGTAGTCCACACTAAGGAGGGAAATTGGCCGCCAGTTACGAGGGTTCAGCCGGTCACCCGTCTTAAAGATGAGAGAAATGATGCCTCGACGCTGAGAGAGGCTGAGAGTGCCAGCCTCATAACATGAGTTCAGGACGAGCACGAGGTCCTGTCCGAGCACCGGCCAGAATTTGACATAAAACTCCATAGGGAGGCCATCCAAGCCCGGGGTCTTGCCTCGAGCCATCCCACATAAAGCAGTATAACACTCCTCCGACTGGAGAGGACCATCACACTGTTGAGCCTGGTCGGCGGACAAGGTGGAGGTGAGGGCGTCGAGCAGGGAAAGAGCCACGTCCCCGTCAGTAGGCTCGGCACTAAACAAGTTAGAATAAAAGGAAGCAAAAGCCTGGCATAGGTCCTTTGAACTCGAGACCACTGTGCCATCATCGCATCGAAGTGCTGAAATAAGTCGGTCGGCGGCACGCTTCTTTTCCAGACGGAAGAAAAAGGCCGAGGAGGTTTCACCTTCCTCAACCCATTGGCCCGAGCACGGACTTGGGCTCCCCGAGCTGCCTCGAGGTCTAGGGCAGCAAGGGCAGACAGGGTAGAATGGTACGGCTCAACACAGGAGGTGAAACCGGCATCAACACGGTTCTTAAGATGCCCAGCTAGTCGGCCAAGGAGGTCTCGACACTGCGATGTTTTCTTTCGAGCGCTCAGCGCAATATTTAATTGTGAGGCCTTTGATTTGGCTCTTGCCCTTATCCCACCACTTAGCTAGTGACGGGAAGGACAGCATGGACTGCCTCCAAACGGACCAAAAATTAGTGATATGCTGGATATAGTCCTCATCATTGAGGACAGAAATGTTGAGCTTCCAGAAACTGTCCCAGGAGCAGCAATGTCTGGGACACTACAAGAAAGCACCACACCACAGTGATCCGAAAACGGACAAGGAATAATATCGCAAGTCAAGACTGATGGTAACAGGAGTACGGGGCACCAATGAGATCAATACGGGAGGCCATAAGGCCGTCTGAGCGAGTCCAAGAGAAGGCAGAATCGGAAGGATGCAGGTGCCTCCAAATGTCCAGACAACAGCAGGAGTCAAAAAGACGTTTTAAGGTAGCAGTACTTTCGCGGGAAGTGTCAGAGACATTGGAGCCCCGACGATCGAGGGCGCGGTCGAACACAGTGTTAAAGTCCCCGGCAAGGAAGGTCGGATAGGTGGGATCAACCCAAGACGAGACGTCGTCCAGGAAGTCGTCACGGGCTGGGTTGCGATTGGGGGCGTAGAGACAGCAGATACGAAACGGGTGCCCAGAATGGGTAAAGTGGCAAAAAACAACACGCCCAGCGGTGTCACACCAAGAGCTCGTAAGGGTGACCGTGGGGCGGAATAAAATGATGCAACCACAAGAGTGTGCAGAGCCAACAGAAGCAACTGCATTAAAACCAGATGAACGAAACCAGACTGACATTCACTGTCTGAAGAGCAGTGGGCCCTCTTGTAGGCAGACAATGTCAGGGACCTGAGGAAAGGAACGTAACCAGTGCAGAACACCAGCGCGCTTGGACGAGTCCCTGAGACCATTGGTGTTTAAGGAGAGGATAGAGAGAGCCATAACTGAGAAGAAAGAGAGAGACAGCACAACTAGGAGCGACGGCTCCGAACCGGGGCAGGGGGAGCCAAGGAGGGAAGGCCAGAATGAACAGCCCTCCCAGACTCCCTGCCCTTTCCAGACTTCGAGCGGCCGGGGACCGCAGAACCAGGAAGAGGTTTCTTCGCTTTCTTCTTAGACTTGACCTGATCATCAGAGGAAGCCTCAACATCCGAAAGTCCACGCTTAGTGACTGGTGAATCAGTCAGCTCGACCTCGTTAACCATTACGGGAGACAGAGATAGAACCTGTGGGGTATTTACAGGGGTTACATTGATGCCCGTTAAAGGGTCATCGTCACTAAATATACTTTGACTGTATTCAGTCTCATTAACTAGTTCATTATCATTCGTATCCATTTCTTTTCCATTATTACTATTATCCATTTCCATTTCTTTTCCATTAACTACAGCATTATTTGTCATTTCTTTTCCAGTAACTACATTATTACTATTATCCATTTCCATTTCTTTTCCATTAACTATAGTAGTATTGTCCATTACACCAACTACGTTACTACTAGTGTTAACATTGTATTACTCTGTGGCGCAGCCAAACCATCAGACGCAGCGGCGGGGGAGGCAGCCACCTGCACGCGCGTCGAGGACCCACCATTACCGTTTTAGGGAGGGCCGCACCCTCCTTAACATTTACTGGTGGCAGGAGAGGCCATGGGTGGAGTACCAGGGGGGATAACTCATTGTCCCTGAGGTCGGTGTGGGAACCCCAACTTGAAATACCAGGTTGCGTGGGGGCAGGAGGACGAAGGGTTACCCCCTCGTCCCCAGAGTCCTCATGGTCAGAGCTTGCAGGAGAAGTGGGAAGGTCCTCAGGACCAGAACTGACATCCAGGAGGGGAGGCAGCGACTCCGGGGGAGTGGCACCAACAACAAGTGAAGCGGACGGATGGGCGGGGGTCGCAGGCGAAGATGGTGGGTTCCCCCAGGCATTGGGGGGGTTGGGCAATCCCTGGCCATGTGACCAGGCTCCCGACACCTGCGGCACTTCCCGCGCAAGTCACAGTTTTTGGTGAGGTGTTCCCCACGACAGATATCACATTCGGCCGGCTGACCCACATACCACACCTTACATTTATATCCAGCAATGTCCAGATTACGAGGGATCCGGCCAGAACGAACCATTTTGATGATACGGGCTCCAGTGCAGATTGCAGGGTCACCCGGGTAATGCTGGTGCCTTATCGTCTCCACCTTCCCGTACGAGGAAAAGTAGGGCCGGAGGCGATCATCACTCTCCTCAAAGGGATAGTGATACAACATAACATTTTGAGCTCGAGGCCCAGCATACATGACTTTGCACTTAGCACCAGCTAAAGTGACAAAATCATAACCTTCAACAATATTTTTACATTTTGGGTCAGCGAAAGTAATCTGAACCAGTTTTACGGGAACAAACTGAATACTGTCAATCACAAAGGGGGTGAACTTTCCCTTGATGGCTGTAACAAGTTCCGCCCTGGGAACAGAGGTTGGAACATCGGAAAGGTCGAGGACTACTGTCCTCTTAAAGGCCGCAAGAGGCATGATGAAAAGGGAAAAAGAGAAAAAACAGTCCCCCCGGAAAGCAAAGCTCCCAGGAAGGGAACAGAAAGACTGGCTACCCTGGGTTATGGCAGGACGCCAAGCATAAGTCCCCAGGAGGGTCACCAGTAAAACTCAGGAATCAAAAATCTTACCACAAATCCCAAAAACGCTTGTCCCCACACTCCAATTCCAATACGGAACTTACGCGTACCACAAGGAAAGGCACGAACCTGGCAGATAATAAAAACCCGCGTCAGGTAAGTATGCCTTTTCAACCTCTCCGGAACCGCAAAAACGCAACTTGTCTGCGCATACCATGTGGTAATGGGGGTCACGTGCTCCTCGTCCTGTCGTGTCGTGCTGTCCACTCGCTGCTATGCTACCTAGAAAAGAGAAGAGAAATGTGAAGGTTGGTTGCTTGGTCATTTGTTCTGCTTTCACTTGATTATTTCTTCCCCAGAGGGAAGTGGGCCACGCTCGGAGGTAGTGCTATACCGAGGCAACCCGTGGCCGGGACGAGGCAAGCCTCTTTTCCACGGCCCAGTTCCAAAAATCAGTTTAATATATGAGCTGCTCGATGAGCAGCGTATCAGATATTAAGCTGATAAGAACAGATACTACACTTGATCTTAGCCAAAAGGCCGAGAAGCGATGCCCGTAAATGCTCACAGCGGACAAGGTGCTCCCAGTCTCATGGCCACGAGATATGGTGGTCCGATTACAATCCGTGCCAAGGAAGGAATGCCCAAAGCCAACCTGAAAGCGAGGCGCACACAACGATCGCCCTTGTACAGTGGGCAGCAGGACCAGCATTGCATGGCACTTGCGTTGACGGCAAGAGGACAAATGCACATTGTGCTTGCTCTGACCTCGTTTTTATTTTCCCTTATAACAAAGTTAATTTTCACGGCGAATTACTTGTCTACGACCATACCACAGGGAAAACACCGGTTCTCGTCCGATCACCGAAGTTAAGCCCTGTCGGGCGGGGTTAGTACTTGGATGGGAGACCGCCTGGGAATACCCCGTGTTGTAGGCTTCCCTTTTTCCTTCTGTACACTTGATTATCTCAAAAAATCTCAGTTTCCTTTAATGAAAGAACATTCCAAACCAGGTTTTTTGAACACAACATGCCAACGATATGTCAAAGATGAGACATACAACAAAAACAAAATAGTTCACACGAGAAAGTGGAACTTGTATTCCAAAGGGAGCGCGTGCGCGCGAGATCTTATCAATCCAACGTTTATGACATGAAACGTATCTTTTCGTGTGAGCAAAGAACAGGATACGACAAGTAAAAAATGCATGCACTGTTATGCATTAGATGGAAGTTAACCTAGCCCGGATGATATGCATACAACGAAGGCTACAACACTACAACATTGATCCTGCGAAAACGTGACTTACGTGACGTAGCGCACTTCAAAGTCTTACTGTTCCCTGCTCAACACGGACAGTACGTATTCAAAGGGCCGATAAGACACTATCCTGACCATGAAAGATTTACTTTTTATGATAACAATCCAATTAACTGATAACATAGAGAAACCACAAAGTGTTGGCCACAGAAATGTAACGCCAACTGATCTGGCGGGTCCTCAGTTACTCAATGCAAAACGGGCTCTCCAGAACGCAACATAACACAACGCAAAAGAAATCTATCGCGATGGAGCAGTACAAACACACATCCACTTACGTTTTCGAAACGATGCACGAGGATAAGAGCTCGACCCGCTGGCATTTTCTTGTCTCACTCGTCTATCGATGGAAATCGATGCGGCTGAAATAAACACGTCCTCTCGCTCTCTCTACGGCCAAGAATGAAAGAAATAAAATCACAGTTTTGCAGTGCACCAAGTACGGAACATTCACCTACAATTTCAGCAGTGGAATTCACAAATACAACTCACCTTCCTTAGTCCTTACACCGCCACCGCATCTCCTTCCCTGCCCTGCCTGAAACGTTACCAACAAACCTTCCCATTAGCCAACTTTGCCACCGGGGTTTGGTGCGGGGACTAGCGCGAACGCAGGTCCCCACTACCAGAAATTATACGCTCGAGTTACCCACATTTGGGGTAATCGCAAGGGTCAACCCAATCGAAGTGCAATGAAAGAGCCTCACCTTGAGAGGACTGCCTCCTGATCACAGTGCCTCCCGCGTCAGGTAAGTATGCCTTTTCAACCTCTCCGGAACCGCAAAACGCAACTTGTCTGCGCATACCATGTGGTAATGGGGGTCACGTGCTCCTCGTCCTGTCGTGTCGTGCTGTCCACTCGCTGCTATGCTACCTAGAAAAGAGAAGAGAATGTGAAGGTTGGTTGCTTGGTCATTTGTTCTGCTTTCACTTGATTATTTCTTCCCCAGAGGGAAGTGGGCCACGCTCGGAGGTAGTGCTATACCGAGGCAACCCGTGGCCGGGACGAGGCAAGCCTCTTTTCCACGGCCCAGTTCCAAAATCAGTTTAATATATGAGCTGCTCGATGAGCAGCGTATCAGATATTAAGCTGATAAGAACAGATACTACACTTGATCTTAGCCAAAAGGCCGAGAAGCGATGCCCGTAAATGCTCACAGCGGACAAGGTGCTCCCAGTCTCATGGCCACGAGATATGGTGGTCCGATTACAATCCGTGCCAAGGAAGGAATGCCCAAAGCCAACCTGAAAGCGAGGCGCACACAACGATCGCCCTTGTACAGTGGGCAGCAGGACCAGCATTGCATGGCACTTGCGTTGACGGCAAGAGGACAAATGCACATTGTGCTTGCTCTGACCTCGTTTTTATTTTCCCTTATAACAAAGTTAATTTTCACGGCGAATTACTTGTCTACGACCATACCACAGGGAAAACACCGGTTCTCGTCCGATCACCGAAGTTAAGCCCTGTCGGGCGGGGTTAGTACTTGGATGGGAGACCGCCTGGGAATACCCGTGTTGTAGGCTTCCCTTTTTCCTTCTGTACACTTGATTATCTCAAAAATCTCAGTTTCCTTTAATGAAAGAACATTCCAAACCAGGTTTTTTGAACACAACATGCCAACGATATGTCAAAGATGAGACATACAACAAAAACAAAATAGTTCACACGAGAAAGTGGAACTTGTATTCCCAAGGGAGCGCGTGCGCGCGAGATCTTATCAATCCAACGTTTATGACATGAAACGTATCTTTTCGTGTGAGCAAAGAACAGGATACGACAAGTAAAAAATGCATGCACTGTTATGCATTAGATGGAAGTTAACCTAGCCCGGATGATATGCATACAACGAAGGCTACAACACTACAACATTGATCCTGCGAAAACGTGACTTACGTGACGTAGCGCACTTCAAAGTCTTACTGTTCCCTGCTCAACACGGACAGTACGTATTCAAAGGGCCGATAAGACACTATCCTGACCATGAAAGATTTACTTTTTATGATAACAATCCAATTAACTGATAACATAGAGAAACCACAAAGTGTTGGCCACAGAAATGTAACGCCAACTGATCTGGCGGGTCCTCAGTTACTCAATGCAAAACGGGCTCTCCAGAACGCAAACATAACACAAACGCAAAAGAAATCTATCGCGATGGAGCAGTACAAAAACCACTGCCACTTACGTTTTCGAAACGATGCACGAGGATTAAGAGCTCGAACCCGCTGGCATGTTCTTGTCTCAACTCGTCTATCGATGGAAATCGATGCGGCTGAAATAAACACGTACTCTCGCTATCTCTCCGGCCAAGAATGAAAGATCTGAATAAAATCACAGTTTTGCAGTGCACCAAGTACGGAACATTCACCTACAATTTCAGCAGTGGAATTCACAAATACAACTCACCTTCATTAGTCCTTACACCGCCACCGCATCTCCTTCCCTGCCCTGCCTGAAACGTTACCAACAAACCTTCCCATTAGACAACTTTGCCACCGGGTGTTTGGTGCGGGGACTGTAGCGCTAACGCATGTCCCCACTACCAGAAATTATACGCTCGAGTTACCCACATTTGGGGTAATCGCAAGGGTCAACCCAATCGAAGTGCAATGAAAGAGCCTCACCTTGAGAGGACTGCCTCCCTGATCACAGTGCCTCCCGCGTCAGGTAAGGTATGCCTTTCCAACCTCTCCGGAACCGCAAAACGACCAACGTGTATGCGCACTACCATGTGGGGTAATGGGGGTCACGTGCTCCTCGTCCTGTCGTGTCGTGCTGTCCACTCGCTGCTATGCTACCTAGAAAAGAGAAAAGAGAATGTGAGGTTTGGTTGCTTGGTAACTTGTTCTGCTTTCACTTGGATTATTTCTTCCCCAGAGGGAACGTGGGCCACGCGCGGAGGTAGTGCTATACCGAGGCAACCCGTGGCCGGGACGAGGCAAGCCTCTTTTCCACGGCCCAGTTCCAAAAATCAGTTTAATATATGAGCTGCTCGATGAGCAGCGTATCAGATATTAAGCTGATAAGAAAAAAAACAGATACTACACTTGATTATTAGCCAAAAGGCCGAGAAGCGATGCCCGAATATGCTCACAGCGGACAAGGTGACTCCCCGTCTCATGGCCACGAGATATGGGGGTCCGATTACAATCAGGGCCAAGGAAGGAATTGCCCAAAGCCAACCTGAAAGCGAGGCGCCACACAACGATCGCCCTTGTACAGTGGGCAGCAGGCCCAGCATTGCATGGCAACTTGCGTTGACGGCAAGAGGACAAATGCACATTGTGCTTGCTCTGACCTCGTTTCATTTTCCCTTATAACAAAGTTACTTTTCACGGCGGAATTACTTCGTCTACGACAATACCACAGGGAAAACACCGGTTATCGTCCGATCCCCGAAGTTAAGCCCTGTCGGGCGGGGTTAGTACTTGGATGGGAGACCGCCTGGGAATACCCCGTGTTGTAGGCTTCCCGTTTTCCTTCTGTACACTTGATTATCTCAAAAAATCTCAGTTTCCTTTAATGAAAGAACATACAAAACCAGGTTTTTTCAACACAACATGCCAACGATATGTCAAAGATGAGAGGCCATACCAACAAAAACAAAATAGTTCACACGAGAAAGTGGAACTTGTATTCCCAAGGGAGCGCGTGCGCGCGAGATCTTATCAATCCAACGTTTATGACATGAAACGTATCTTTTGGAGTGAGCAAAAGAAAACAGGATACGACAAGTAAAAAATGCATGCACTGTTATGCATTAGATGGAAGTAACCCTATGCCGGAGGATATGTATACAACGAAGGCTACAACACTACAACATTGATCCTGCGAAAACGTGACTTACGTGACGTAGCGCACTTCAAAGTCTTACTGTTCCCTGCTCACCACGGACAGTACGTATGGCAAAGGGCCGATACGACACTATCCTGACCATGAAAGATTTACTTTTTATGATAACAAATCCAATTAACTGATAACATAGAGAAACCACAAAGTGTTGGCCACAGAAATGTAACGCCAACTGATATGGCGGGTCCTCAGTTACTCAATGCAAACTGGGACTCTCCAGAACGCAACATAACACAACGCAAAAGAAATCTATCGCGATGGAGCAGTACAAACACACATCCACTTACGTTTTCGAAACGATGCACGAGGATAAGAGACGAACACCGCTGGGCACATTGTCTTGTCTCACTCGTCTATCGATGGAAAACGATGCGGGCTGGAAATAAACACGTCCTCTCGCTCTCTCTACGGCCAAGAATGAAAGAAATAAAATCACAGTTTTGCAGTGCACCAAGTACGGGAACATTCACTCTAACAATTTCAGCAGTGGAATTCACAAATACAAACTTCACCTTCCTTAGTCCTTACACCGCCACCGCATCTCCTTCCCTGCCCTGCCCTGAAACGTTACCAACAAAACCTACACCATTAGCCAACTACTTGCCACCGGGGTTTGGCTGCGGGGACTAGCGCGAACGACAGGTCCCCACTACCAGAAATTATACGCTCGAGTTACCCCACATTTGGGGTAATCGCAAGGGTCAAACCCAATCGAAGTGCAATGAAAGAGCCTCACCCTTGAGAGGACTGCTCCCTGATCACCAGTGCCTCCACGCGTCAGGTATATAGTATGCCTTTTCAACCTCTCCGGAACACGCCAAAACGCAACGTGTCTGCGCATTACCATGTGGTAATGGGGGGTCACGTGCTCCTCGTCCTGGTCGTGTCGTGCTGTCCACTCGCTGCTATGCTACCTAGAAAAGAGAAGAGATTGTGAAAGGTTGGTTGCTTGGTCATTTGTTCTGCTTTTCACTTGATTATTCTCCCCAGAGGGAAGTGGGCACACGCTCGGAGGTAGTGCTATACCGAGGCAACCCGTGGCCGGGACGCGGCAAGCATCTTTTCGACGGACCAGTTCAAAACATAAGTTTAATATATGAGCTGGTCGATGCGCAGCGACACCACAGGTTTGATCCTCAGCCACCACGGCATGAATAACCTTCAGGAGACGCCCAGCGATGACGCGGGCAGCGAGCTTGTAGTCCACACTAAGGAGGGAAATTGGCCGCCAGTTACGAGGGTTCAGCCGGTCACCCGTCTTAAAGATGAGAGAAATGATGCCTCGACGCTGAGAGAGGCTGAGAGTGCCAGCCTCATAACATGAGTTCAGGACGAGCACGAGGTCCTGTCCGAGCACCGGCCAGAATTTGACATAAAACTCCATAGGGAGGCCATCCAAGCCCGGGGTCTTGCCTCGAGCCATCCCACATAAAGCAGTATAACACTCCTCCGACTGGAGAGGACCATCACACTGTTGAGCCTGGTCGGCGGACAAGGTGGAGGTGAGGGCGTCGAGCAGGGAAAGAGCCACGTCCCCGTCAGTAGGCTCGGCACTAAACAAGTTAGAATAAAAGGAAGCAAAAGCCTGGCATAGGTCCTTTGAACTCGAGACCACTGTGCCATCATCGCATCGAAGTGCTGAAATAAGTCGGTCGGCGGCACGCTTCTTTTCCAGACGGAAGAAAAAGGCCGAGGAGGTTTCACCTTCCTCAACCCATTGGCCCGAGCACGGACTTGGGCTCCCCGAGCTGCCTCGAGGTCTAGGGCAGCAAGGGCAGACAGGGTAGAATGGTACGGCTCAACACAGGAGGTGAAACCGGCATCAACACGGTTCTTAAGATGCCCAGCTAGTCGGCCAAGGAGGTCTCGACACTGCGATGTTTTCTTTCGAGCGCTCAGCGCAATATTTAATTGTGAGGCCTTTGATTTGGCTCTTGCCCTTATCCCACCACTTAGCTAGTGACGGGAAGGACAGCATGGACTGCCTCCAAACGGACCAAAAATTAGTGATATGCTGGATATAGTCCTCATCATTGAGGACAGAAATGTTGAGCTTCCAGAAACTGTCCCAGGAGCAGCAATGTCTGGGACACTACAAGAAAGCACCACACCACAGTGATCCGAAAACGGACAAGGAATAATATCGCAAGTCAAGACTGATGGTAACAGGAGTACGGGGCACCAATGAGATCAATACGGGAGGCCATAAGGCCGTCTGAGCGAGTCCAAGAGAAGGCAGAATCGGAAGGATGCAGGTGCCTCCAAATGTCCAGACAACAGCAGGAGTCAAAAAGACGTTTTAAGGTAGCAGTACTTTCGCGGGAAGTGTCAGAGACATTGGAGCCCCGACGATCGAGGGCGCGGTCGAACACAGTGTTAAAGTCCCCGGCAAGGAAGGTCGGATAGGTGGGATCAACCCAAGACGAGACGTCGTCCAGGAAGTCGTCACGGGCTGGGTTGCGATTGGGGGCGTAGAGACAGCAGATACGAAACGGGTGCCCAGAATGGGTAAAGTGGCAAAAAACAACACGCCCAGCGGTGTCACACCAAGAGCTCGTAAGGGTGACCGTGGGGCGGAATAAAATGATGCAACCACAAGAGTGTGCAGAGCCAACAGAAGCAACTGCATTAAAACCAGATGAACGAAACCAGACTGACATTCACTGTCTGAAGAGCAGTGGGCCCTCTTGTAGGCAGACAATGTCAGGGACCTGAGGAAAGGAACGTAACCAGTGCAGAACACCAGCGCGCTTGGACGAGTCCCTGAGACCATTGGTGTTTAAGGAGAGGATAGAGAGAGCCATAACTGAGAAGAAAGAGAGAGACAGCACAACTAGGAGCGACGGCTCCGAACCGGGGCAGGGGGAGCCAAGGAGGGAAGGCCAGAATGAACAGCCCTCCCAGACTCCCTGCCCTTTCCAGACTTCGAGCGGCCGGGGACCGCAGAACCAGGAAGAGGTTTCTTCGCTTTCTTCTTAGACTTGACCTGATCATCAGAGGAAGCCTCAACATCCGAAAGTCCACGCTTAGTGACTGGTGAATCAGTCAGCTCGACCTCGTTAACCATTACGGGAGACAGAGATAGAACCTGTGGGGTATTTACAGGGGTTACATTGATGCCCGTTAAAGGGTCATCGTCACTAAATATACTTTGACTGTATTCAGTCTCATTAACTAGTTCATTATCATTCGTATCCATTTCTTTTCCATTATTACTATTATCCATTTCCATTTCTTTTCCATTAACTACAGCATTATTTGTCATTTCTTTTCCAGTAACTACATTATTACTATTATCCATTTCCATTTCTTTTCCATTAACTATAGTAGTATTGTCCATTACACCAACTACGTTACTACTAGTGTTAACATTGTATTACTCTGTGGCGCAGCCAAACCATCAGACGCAGCGGCGGGGGAGGCAGCCACCTGCACGCGCGTCGAGGACCCACCATTACCGTTTTAGGGAGGGCCGCACCCTCCTTAACATTTACTGGTGGCAGGAGAGGCCATGGGTGGAGTACCAGGGGGGATAACTCATTGTCCCTGAGGTCGGTGTGGGAACCCCAACTTGAAATACCAGGTTGCGTGGGGGCAGGAGGACGAAGGGTTACCCCCTCGTCCCCAGAGTCCTCATGGTCAGAGCTTGCAGGAGAAGTGGGAAGGTCCTCAGGACCAGAACTGACATCCAGGAGGGGAGGCAGCGACTCCGGGGGAGTGGCACCAACAACAAGTGAAGCGGACGGATGGGCGGGGGTCGCAGGCGAAGATGGTGGGTTCCCCCAGGCATTGGGGGGGTTGGGCAATCCCTGGCCATGTGACCAGGCTCCCGACACCTGCGGCACTTCCCGCGCAAGTCACAGTTTTTGGTGAGGTGTTCCCCACGACAGATATCACATTCGGCCGGCTGACCCACATACCACACCTTACATTTATATCCAGCAATGTCCAGATTACGAGGGATCCGGCCAGAACGAACCATTTTGATGATACGGGCTCCAGTGCAGATTGCAGGGTCACCCGGGTAATGCTGGTGCCTTATCGTCTCCACCTTCCCGTACGAGGAAAAGTAGGGCCGGAGGCGATCATCACTCTCCTCAAAGGGATAGTGATACAACATAACATTTTGAGCTCGAGGCCCAGCATACATGACTTTGCACTTAGCACCAGCTAAAGTGACAAAATCATAACCTTCAACAATATTTTTACATTTTGGGTCAGCGAAAGTAATCTGAACCAGTTTTACGGGAACAAACTGAATACTGTCAATCACAAAGGGGGTGAACTTTCCCTTGATGGCTGTAACAAGTTCCGCCCTGGGAACAGAGGTTGGAACATCGGAAAGGTCGAGGACTACTGTCCTCTTAAAGGCCGCAAGAGGCATGATGAAAAGGGAAAAAGAGAAAAAACAGTCCCCCCGGAAAGCAAAGCTCCCAGGAAGGGAACAGAAAGACTGGCTACCCTGGGTTATGGCAGGACGCCAAGCATAAGTCCCCAGGAGGGTCACCAGTAAAACTCAGGAATCAAAAATCTTACCACAAATCCCAAAAACGCTTGTCCCCACACTCCAATTCCAATACGGAACTTACGCGTACCACAAGGAAAGGCACGAACCTGGCAGATAATAAAAACCCGCGTCAGGTAAGTATGCCTTTTCAACCTCTCCGGAACCGCAAAAACGCAACTTGTCTGCGCATACCATGTGGTAATGGGGGTCACGTGCTCCTCGTCCTGTCGTGTCGTGCTGTCCACTCGCTGCTATGCTACCTAGAAAAGAGAAGAGAAATGTGAAGGTTGGTTGCTTGGTCATTTGTTCTGCTTTCACTTGATTATTTCTTCCCCAGAGGGAAGTGGGCCACGCTCGGAGGTAGTGCTATACCGAGGCAACCCGTGGCCGGGACGAGGCAAGCCTCTTTTCCACGGCCCAGTTCCAAAAATCAGTTTAATATATGAGCTGCTCGATGAGCAGCGTATCAGATATTAAGCTGATAAGAACAGATACTACACTTGATCTTAGCCAAAAGGCCGAGAAGCGATGCCCGTAAATGCTCACAGCGGACAAGGTGCTCCCAGTCTCATGGCCACGAGATATGGTGGTCCGATTTACAATCCGTGCCAAGGAAGGAATGCCCAAAGCCAACCTGAAAGCGAGGCGCACACAACGATCGCCCTTGTACAGTGGGCAGCAGGACCAGCATTGCATGGCACTTGCGTTGACGGCAAGAGGACAAATGCACATTGTGCTTGCTCTGACCTCGTTTTTATTTTCCCTTATAACAAAGTTAATTTTCACGGCGAATTACTTGTCTACGACCATACCACAGGGAAAACACCGGTTCTCGTCCGATCACCGAAGTTAAGCCCTGTCGGGCGGGGTTAGTACTTGGATGGGAGACCGCCTGGGAATACCCCGTGTTGTAGGATTACATTTTTCCTTCTGTACACTTGATTATCTCAAAAACTCTCAGTTTCCTTTAAGGAAAGAACATTCCAAACCAGGTTTTTTGAACAAAACATGCCCACAATATGACAGACATGAGACATACAACAATAACAAAATAGTACACACGAGAAAGTGGGACTTGTATTCCAAAGGGAGCGCGTGCGCGCGAGATCTTATCAATCCAACGTTTATGACATGAAACGTATCTTGTCGTGTGAGCAAAGAACAGGATACGACAAGTAAAAACTGCATGCACTGTTATGCACTAGATGGAAGTTAACCTAGCCCGGATGACATGCATACAACGAAGGCTACAACAATACAACATTGATCCTGCGAAAACGTGACTTACGTGACGTAGCGCACTTCAAAAGTCTTACTGTTCCCTGCTCAACACGGACAGTACGTATTCAAAGGGCCGATAAGACACTATCCTGACCATGAAAGATTTACTTTTTATGATAACAATCCAATTAACTGATAACATAGAGAAACCACAAAGTGTTGGCCACAGAAATGTAACGCCAACTGATCTGGCGGGTCCTCAGTTACTCAATGCAAAACGGGCTCTCCAGAACGCAACATAACACAACGCAAAAGAAATCTATCGCGATGGAGCAGTACAAACACACATCCACTTACGTTTTCGAAACGATGCACGAGGATAAGAGCTCGACCCGCTGGCCATTTTCTTGTCTCACTCGTCTATCGATGGAAATCGATGCGGCTGAAATAAACACGTCCTCTCGCTCTCTCTACGGCCAAGAATGAAAGAAATAAAAATCACAGTTTTGCAGTGCACCAAGTACGGAACATTCACCTACAATTTCAGCAGTGGAATTCACAAATACAACTCACCTCCTTAGTCCTTACACACGCCACCGCATCTCCTTCCCTGCCCTGCCTGAAACGTTACCAACAAACCTTCCCATTAGCCAACTTTGCCACCGGGTTTGGTGCGGGGACTAGCGCGAACGCAGGTCCCCACTACCAGAAATGATACGCTCGAGTTACCCACATTGGGGTAATCGCAAGGGTCAACCCAATCGAAGTGCAATGAAAGAGCCTCACCTTGAGAGGACTGCCTCCCTGATCACAGTGCCTCCCGCGTCAGGTAAGTATGCCTTTCAACCTCTCCGGAACCGCAAAACGCAACTTGTCTGCGCATACCATGTGGTAATGGGGTCACGTGCTCCTCGTCCTGTCGTGTCGTGCTGTCCACTCGCTGCTATGCTACCTAGAAAAGAGAAGAGAATGTGAAGGTTGGTTGCTTGGTCATTTGTTCTGCTTTCACTGATTATTTCTTCCCCAGGGAAGTGGGCCACGCTCGGAGGTAGTGCTATACCGAGGCAACCCGTGGCCGGGACGAGGCAAGCCTCTTTTCCACGGCCCAGTTCCAAAAATCAGGTTAATATATGAGCTGCTCGATGAGCAGCGAGGCCAGGGGAAGGCCACCAGTCGAAAAGACTTATCCTGCAGGCGCAGGTTCGCCACCAATATGCAGCCAGAACGACAGGACATGACAAAGTACGAACAAGGCAAGCGGAGGACAACCAGGCTAAGAGGGAGACAACACGAGAACGAAGGCATGATTTCAGAAGGAGGACAAAACAAAACGATCATCGACAACTGAACCGATGACACCCGCAGCGCCCCACCTACGATGGAAAAGGCGCCGACGCCTTGGGGACTTACAGCGCTTGAACAAGAGCGAAGGTGGAACTGGACCCGAGAGCGGACTCTCGCAATAAGCTCAGGTGCGCCAGGGTGAATGCCCCGAAGCGAAAGTCGTTGCGGGCATGCCATACAAAATACTTACAAACATTCAGCATGTAAACAAAAACCTTCGGCAGAGAGCGGAGTTCACTTGGGGCGAAACCAAAGAGCACGATACGACAGACAAGCGAGGGGCAAGAAGGGGAGTAGGCGAACATGAGGGACTGGAGCCAAGACAGAACACTATGTGCCAGAGGGCAGGAAAAAAACAAATGAGAAGGACACTCGGGGGCCATGCCACAGAAGCAGTCCGGATCAACTGAATAGCCAAAGCCGATAAGCCGATCAACGGTGTACAGGACACCGTGAGCAACCTTCCAGGAGAGGTCGATGACAGGGCGATCCAGGTCAAAAGCGGAAAGCTGGCTCCAAGTGGAGGACCAGTACAGCTCACCGTATTGAGGGCGGAACTTCTCCACACAGTGAGGCAGCGAGCGTTGTTCGGACAGCAAAAACTGGTAGACGTGCTTGGCAGAGGCATCGGCCACAGGACAAGAATGGTGAGGAGACAACGAAGCAACAATAAGGCAGGCACGGCGACGGGAGTACGAGCCATCGACCTCCCCGCCAGGCAGACAACAATGCACGATAGAAGGGGGCAAAAGGGCAGAATGAAAAGCAGACGGGTTAGCCAGGACTGCATCGACTGACGTACGAAAATGGACGGAAGCCCAGTACGAGAGGAAGGACACCCAGCCAGATGGAGAAGAGACGAAACGCCGTACCCACTGCACGAGCAAGGAGGCAACCTTCAGCCGCGAGTCAACCACAGAGAAGCCGCCAGCAGTGGGGGCTGAGTGACAACCACCCGTGCAACCAAATCCCGTTTGCCCTTCCAGAAGAAAGGGAAGGTTAGCTTTGCCAATTCCGCGTGTACCCATAAGGGCGTGTGAATCAGAGAGGCCACATACCACACCGAGACAGAGCCAAGGCGTTGATGACCAGGGCCCTCCCCCGGAAGGACAAGGAACGCTGTCGCCATGATGCCAAAACATTCTCAACAGCTGTGATCCGCGGACGCCAGTTGTCCTCCTCCAGGTCACCAGGACCGATAAAGACTCCCAGAACCTTGAGTTTGTCAGACGTCCAGTCCAGCTGGACAGGCGGGTCCTGCCTGCCACTCCAGGAACCAAGCCAAAGGCCTTTAGACTTGGACACATTCAGCTTGGCCCCGGAAGCCGCCTCAAACAACGAGTAAGTATCAAAGATGGCCAAGATGGCATCATCAGAGCCAACGATTAACGATGTGTCATCTGCATACTGAGAGATGGGCGAAAGGGGGCGAGGGAGACCCAGGGATAGATAGGCCCGTGATACGTGGATTGGCACGGATGTTAGCAGCGAGAACCTCAGAGACCAACACATACAGCAAAGGCGACAGGGGACAGCCCTGACGAACACCACGGGAAAGATCAAAAAAGGAAGACAAATGACCGTTTACATTCACACAACTCTGAACACCCGTGTACAGTAAACGGACCCAACGGATAAAGGATGGACCGAAGCCCATCGAGACAAGGTAGAGATCATGAACTGCCAATCCACTCTATCAAAGGCCTTTTCCTGGTCCAAAGAGAGAATGGCAACGGGGGTGTTGGTCAAGGTGGCGTAGTCTACAACATCCCGAAGGAGAGCGACGTTCTCACCGATGAACCGTCCTGGCACTCCACAAGTCTGGTCCCTGCCAACCACCAGATGGATGACCTTCAGGAGACGCCCAGCTAGTACCCGAGACGCAAGCTTGTAATCCACATTCAAGAGGGAGATGGGGCGCCAGTTACGGGCGTCCAAACGATCTCCCTGCTTGGAGATGAGAGAGATGACTCCGCGACGTTGCGACAAGGACAGGGACCCAGAGGCATAACAGGAGTTGAGGACATCGACCAGGTCCCGGCCAAGCACTTCCCAGAAACGCACGTAAAATTCCATGGGCAAGCCGTCTGACCCGGGGGCCTTACGCCTAGCCATACCCAAAAGAGCAGCATGACACTCCCCAAGGGTGAGGCGACCCTCACAAAGGTCGGCCTGACTGGGAGGCAAAGAGGAGGTGACGTTGTCAAACAAACGGTCTTGCACACTGGGGTCTGTAGGGGAGGCAGAAAACAGCGACGAGTAAAAACCAGCAAGGAGGCGCAAAGATCAGCCGAGGAAGAGACAAGAGTACCGTCGGGCTCACGCAAAGCAGCAACCCACCTATCAGCCGCCTGCTTCTTCTCCAGACGGAAGAAAAAGGCAGACGACACTTCCCCTTCCTCCACCCACCGCACCCGGGACCGCACCTGGGCACCCTTGGCTTCATCAATGTCCCACCGGGACAGCTGTTCGAGCACGGACCGGTACGGCCCCAGACAGGACAGACAGCCAGAATCAACCCGGCTCTTCAGATGGTCGGCAAGCCGCGTCAGGAGATCACGAGACTGAGAGGCCAGGCGGGACCGCCGAGTGCAGTAGGAGATGGTGAAGCCCTTAATCATGGCCTTGCCATCTTCCCACCATTTGGCCAAAGAGGGACAGACAGCTTTACGGCGTTTCCATTGAGCCCAAAGATCGGAGACGGCACGAAAGTACTCATCCTCTTCCAAAAACAGACGTGTTCAGTTTCCACAAACCAGGCCCGGGGGAAGCAGCGTCCGGGACAGACACAGAGAGGAACATGGCACAGTGGTCCGAGAACGGACAAGGCAAAATGTCACAAACAGACACAGACGGAACCCATGCAAAAGGACAGCCCACCAGATCAATACGAGAGGAGAGACCCCCATCCGCCCTAGACCACGTGAAAAAACAGGCGTGGATGGGTGGAGGTAGCGCCAAATGTCTAAACAGCAGACGTCATCGAAGAGCCGAGTGAGGGCCGCAGTGCTTTCACGAGAAGTGTCACCAACAACCGAGCCACGACGATCGAGAGACCGGTCAAACACAGTATTAAAATCCCCGACCAGGATTGTGGGAACACTGGGGTCCGTATTGTCTGTAACGTACTCAAGGGAAACGATCCCGCTCGGGGTTACGGTTAGGGGCATACACACAGGCAACCCGAAAGCGCACACCCCGAAGCGAAAACTCCAGATGTAAGAAGCGGCCCTCTGCATCGGCCCACGAGGCAACGAAGGATACTGTCGGTCGAAATAGCATGACACATCCCGAGGACTTGACTGTGCCAGGCGACACGGAAAAGTCAAAGCCAGAGGACTGAAACCAGGACTGACATTCGGAAAAGGAAACGCAATGTGCCTCCTGGAGGCAGATGACATCTGGTACTGATGGCAAGGCCCGCAGCCCATCTAAGAACCCCAGCACGCTTAGCACCCATCCCGTAAGCCATTGACATTGAGGGACAAAACAGTTAGAGCCATGATGGTTGTCCAGAAGTACAAAACAAAACTCATTTCGAGCGGGTACGGGGGGGAACAGACGGAACCGTGGCGGGCATGGAATGAGCTGCCCGGTGAGAGTCAGGTTTGGGCACCAGACCAGTGGTCCCAACCTTCCGCACTCCTTTCTTAGTGCCCTTCTTGTGGGAAGGAACGGCACCGCCACTATCACCGTCAGACGAGAGAGACGAGTGGCCCCGCTTGCGGGCCGTCGACGCCTCGGCCATCTCCACCTCAACAGAACTGGGATTACCAGGGTGCATGGAGCCACTGGCAGCATGACTTACAACCCGGGCACACACTAACATTACTAACAATACTACCGTCAGAACTATGAACATCTTGGACAGGACCGGGGTGCACGGAACCAACAGCAGCGTGACTTACAACCCCACCTGCACTTACATTACGAGTAACACTATCGGTACCACTGAGGCGCATGGAGCCACTGGCCACATGACTTACAGCCCGGGCACATTAACACTACCAGTACTATTATCATTATTGGGGTGCACGGGGCCAGTGGCTCCATGCTTACAACCCCACCTGCACTTACACTACCACTATCATTAGAACTATCCTTACCAGTAACACTGTCGGCACCACTGAGGCGCATGGAGCCACTGGCCACATGACTTACACCCCGGGCACATTAAAACTACTAGTACTATTATCCTTACTGGGTGCACGGGGCCAGTGGCTCCATGACTTACAACCCCATTACCACTACTGGGGGCAGAGGCCCCATGTCCAACTATGATACTATCATCAGAAACCGGGCCAGAGGACCCGCTGGAATCAGAAAAGAGCTGAGGGGTGGACTCGACGGGGTCATCCCCAGAGTTCTCAGACAGAGGGGTCAACTCATTGTCACGCAGATCAGCAAGAGACGCCCAGCTACCAACACCTATGGACGACGAGGCCTGGACATCCCCAACAGCAGAGGCGCCCCCCCCCGACACGACGGCCTGGCGAGATGGGGCACCTTGAGCAGCACCAGACACCTGAGCAGTGCCCCATGAATTGCGGGGGCTTGGGCAATCACGGGCCATGTGGCCCCTTCTTACAATTCAGACACTTGCCTTTAAGCGGCATTCTTTCGCGACATGGGCCCCGTGACAGATGTCACATTCGGCCGGCTGCCCAACATACCATGTCTTAACCGCATACCCACCGACATCCAGGGAACGAGGTATGCGGCAACGGCGAACCATTCTCACAACCCGGGTACCAGTGGACAGGCCTACCAAATCAGGGTAGTGCTGATGACGGATGTCCCGCACCTCCCCGAACCCGCTCAAAACAACCAACAGAGGAGCATTGTCCTCTTCGAAAGGGTAGTGGTACACGAGGACATTCTGTACTCGCGGCCCACTCCTAACAACATTACATGCAACGTCACCGATGGTGACACGGTCAAACTGCTCGATCTCAGCTTTGGCCTCAGGGCCTTCAAAAGCAACTTGCACACGCTTGCCGGGCATGAATTGCACCGACTTAACTGTAAATTTACGGCCAAAACGTTCATCAATTAATTTGGCAACATCAAAGCGGCTTAGTGTAGCCGGCAATCCAGAAATATCCAGCACTACAGTGCGCTTAAGAGCACGAACCATAATGGACACAGGAACCCCAAGGGTCAAGAAGAAGACAGCTAGGAAAGACTCGGCTTACCCTGGGTTAGGACGAGGTGTCCAGCATGAGTCCCCAGGCGGGTCACCGAGAAAGACAGGAGAAGGTCTTACCAAGATCCTGACTTGACACTTCCCAGTACTTGATCTTCTTCCCACGAAAGTTTCCCCAAAAAGGTACCACAAGGGTCAGCAAGGCTTCACAAGGAAAAACAGGGTACGTACCACAAACGTAAGCAGCTCCAAAAAGGATAACTATAGCCCGCGTCAGGTAAGTATGCCTTTTCAGCCTCTCCGGGACCGCAAAACGCAACTTGTCTGCGCATACCATGTGGTAATGGGAGGTCACGTGCTCCTCGTCCTGTCGTGTCGTGCTGTCCACTCGCTGCTATGCTACCTAGAAAAGAGAAGAGAATGTGAAGGTTGGTTGCTTGGTCACTTTTTCTGCTTTCACTTGATTATTTCTTCCCCAGAGGGAAGTGGGCCACGCTCGGAGGTAGTGCTATACCGAGGCAACCCGTGGCCGGGACGAGGCAAGCCTCTTTTCCACGGCCCAGTTCCAAAAATCAGTTTAATATATGAGCTGCTCGATGAGCAGCGTATCAGATATTAAGCTGATAAGAACAGATTTTTTTTTTTTTCTTTTGATAAATTTATTTACAAGGGCCCAAGGGCCCAGGTAAAAAGATCGTATTCCCACATATTCATGATGCACCAAAAAAGTCCATGTTGAGCAAAGCTCAAAGTCCAAACTAGCTGATCTAACTAACCTAACTAACCTGTTCTACCAAAAGACTAGATCCAGAGTCCAAAGTTCATTAAAGGCAAAGCCGTGTTACAAAAACTAATTAACTAAAGATGAAAGGTAATATGATTATTTGCGGAGACTGAACAGACAACGTTTGAAGCAGACCAAAAAGACTAACCCTATCCAAGGAGTCACCCTGAACGCGGAATTTAACATCCTTAATAACATTATTAACAATTGAACGGAAGCCTAAGGTCCTGTTCCGAAAGGTTGCGAGGTTACGGGCATGCCAAACGTAAAAAAAGAAGGACGGTCGCAGCCAAATAATAAAACACCGAAGAGCCAGGAGAAGACGAACAAACAGAGAGAAGGGGAACAAAACAGACGGAAAGACAAAACAAAAGGAAAACCGAGAAGACGAGAAAACGAAGCTGCAAAGTAGTTCCAAACACGCACAGTCCTACGACAATCAACAAAACAATGTTTAGCAGTTTCAGGCAGCAGCGAGCAGATTGCGCAAAGGTCCGCGTCAATATAACCCCAGGCTCTGAGGTTATATCGAACGCGGACTGCATCGTGTAAAAGAAGCCAAATCAAATCAGATTTTTTATTCTCAATAAACTTCAGGCGGGACTTTCGCCACACCGAGGCCCATCGGTTAATGGGGCGGCCCAACAACGGCACCCCAGTAGCCAGCACACCTCGGTGCGGAATCGGGGAAAGCGTAAAGCAGAGAATAGATGTTCTTAGAGGACAAATCATCAGGTAGGGCACCATTTCGATCAAACAAAGATTGAAAAGCCGACAGACAGAGACGATAGAAAAAGGAAGGCTCGGGAGAAACAGGAACAGAATTCGAAGAAAAGGAGAAACGAGGATCAAGCTTAGCGAGCTGGCGTCGTCCAAGAAAATAGCGAGCCAGAAAGTGCCACTTTTCAGAGCCGAAGCTGTCACGCAGAGAAGAAAAACAAGAAAGGCGCAAGCTCACACATTTTGTACGGAAGTCGACAACGTTGAGGCCCCCCATCTTTAATGGGGCGCAGCAACGCTGCCGGCTTACATTCTCCATCCTCCCCTTCCATAAAAAGCCAAATCAAGCGGTGAAAACGATCACAAACCCATCGGGGGGGATGGAGAATCTTAGCAACATGCCAGAAACGGCTAGCACCAAGAATATTGACAATCATGGAGCGACCGATAAATGAAAGCTCTCTTTGTTTCCACAGGTTTAAGACAGTCTCAAGTTTATCGAGTTTGGATTTCCAATTATCAGACTCTACCGAGAGCAAACCGTTAGAGAAATAGACACCCAAAATCTTGATCTTGGGAACCCATTTCAATCCAAAAGGAGACCCCCCCTGTGACCGCCAATGGCCGAGCCACATGGCCTCAGTCTTGGAAGGTATTAAGTTTGGCACCAGAACCTAATTCAAATCTATGGACAATTTCCAAAAGTCGACAAAGAGAGCTTTCGGTCTTCAAAAATATAGTGGCATCGTCAGCATATTGCGAAATCTTAAATTGAAGTCCGGAAGCGCCCGGAAGCCGGAAGCCGATGATCTGATGGCATTGCCTAATTTGGGTCGAGAGAACTTCTGAAACAAGGACGTAGAGGAGAGGGGACAGGGGACAACCCTGCCTCACTCCCCTTTCTAGAAACACTGGGGCTGAAAGATTTCCATTAACAATTATACGGGAAAAGACATTGTTATAGAAGAGACTAACCCATTTACAAAAAGAAGGACCGAACCAAATTTAAGAAGAGTACGCGCATAAGAAAAGAATGATCAACACGGTCAAAAGCCTTCTCCTGGTCGAGAGTTACGAGGATTCCAGACTCATTGGGTTTTATCAATCATATCCAGGGTGTCTCGGATGAGTTGTAAGTTAGAAAAAATTGATCTGCCGACCACACCGCACGTCTGATCCCGATGAACGATGGACTCCATCACGGGCTTCAGGCGCTCGGTGATGGCCTTAGAGGCAAGTTTATAGTCAGTGTTAAGCAGCGAGATAGGGCGCCAATTCTTAGCTAATCGTTTGTCATCTCTTTTAAACACTAGGCGCAAGAGGCCCCCACGTTGACTATCAGTGAGGGAACCCCGGCGGTAGCACTCGTTTAAAACAAGAGTGAGGGCATCGCCGAGGTCCCCCCAAAAAGCAATGTAGAACTCAGTGGGAAGGCCATCCGATCCAGGCGACTTCCCAGTTTGAAGACTATTAAGGGCCGAGAAAAGTTCCTCACTAGAAAACTCGCCTTCACAGCTGTCACGTTCAGAAGCAGATAAGGAAAATTCTAGAGCATCAATTAAACTGGCCTGGACTCGCAGGTCGAGAGCATCCTTAGCAAAAAGGTTCTTATAAAAATCAACTAGGATCGATTCAATGTCAGCACCAGCAGTCTTCTCCAAACCATTAGCATCGAGAAGGCAATCAAAGGAATTTTTCTCGGCCCTTTTCTTCTCAAGACGGAAAAAATAAACGTGTGGGCCTCTCCCCCTCCTCCACCCACTTGGCGCGTGATCGGACTTTGGCGCCCTCCATTTCACGTGAAATGAGGGAATAGAGAGCGCTCTCAAAATCTCGAATCCTAATTGAAGCTGAGTTATCCCCGAAGCCAAATCAGACTTAGCGCGGATCAGACACTTAGTTAATCGGTTTCGTTCACGGTTTATGCGAGCTCGCTTGCGAGAACTAAAGCTAATGCAGAAATTACGGATATTCAATTTCAAATCGTCCCACCACGCGCCAAGGGAAGGAAAATTGGCACGACGCTGTTTCTGTTCATTAATAAGAGAGGACATTTCAAACTTAAAGTCGTTATCAGAAAGCAAACTAGAGTTAAACTTCCAACACCGTTTCGGGGACACGAAAAGTTATCCAAAGTCAAATGCAGGGAAACGAAATCGTGATCTGAAAAAGCGCACGGCAAAGTATCGCAGTTTTGGACAAATGAAAGGGAGAGCACGGGAAATAAGAAAGCGGTCAATACGTGAAGCCTGAGTATAACTGGCATTGGCCCAGTAAAAGAAACTCCGCGAGGGTTTTGCCTACGCCAAACATCAACAAGAGAACAGTCAGTGACGAAGGACTGAAACATAGCCTTATCCGGTAGAGATAAGTTAGAAGACGATAATCGGTCAAGCACACTATCAATACAGTTAAAATCACCGGCGACAATACGAGTAGGGGAAAGGAAAAAAGTGTGCAAATTTTGAAAGAAAGCTTTCCGATCCGAAACGGTGTTTGGAGCATACACATTAACAATATTAATTTGATGGGAGCCCGTTAGTATCAATGCACTGATAACGCGGCCGTCAGAATCAAAAGTAAAACGGGTAACAGAACCTTGAAAGGAGGGGGAGACAAGCAGGCCCACACCGGCCGACCTGGCGCCCCCAAACGACCAATAGCACTTTCCAGACCAGTTTCGAGAAAATTCGTTAGCCTGCTCCAGACGACACACATGTGTCTCCTGGAGCAGGATCAAATCAAAAGACAACAAGGAGATTTCACGAATAAAAAGATCGCGTTTTGCGGGTGTACCGAGTCCGCGCGCATTGAGTGACAGTAATTTAAGCATTGATACTAACGGCGCCTACCGACTTTCTGCCATTTACCCCGTTCCTCATCACTAAGTGATTGCCGGTCCTCACGTCCAGGGGTCTTTGAGCGCTCGCGATCACCCCCGCAGGAGCGGTCCCGCTCACGCCGCCGCTCCCGGGGCCGGACCTGGGCAGAAACACCCGAGGCACAGCCGCCAGGAGAGCAGCGCTCACTGGCGCCCCCACAGGAGTCACGCTCCCGCTCTCCAAATCCCCGAACGATCATGGGACCGGGTACCTTCTTCCAAATGATCTTCATCCTCGCTCTCTTCATTCTCCTCATCCTCTGTATTTTGCTCATCTTCCTCATCATCATCCATCTCCTCTTCAATCTTCCCATTATCTTCGTTTTTCTCATTCTCTTCACACTTTTTATGCACTGAAGCAGCACTCTCTTTAGGAACAGGTACAGGGGCAGGCGGTGGGTCAGGCACAGAGACAACTTTAGTGACATCAGCATACGTAGACGGACGAGATTCACGAACAGACGAAATGTTTCCACCATACACAACGAAAGGACAATCTCGGAAACGGTGATCACTTTTAAAACACACACTGCACAAAGTAGGCGACGGACATGAAGAAGCACGATGACCAGGTTGTTCACAATTAAGGCAACGGAGCGAGTCACACTTGCCAGCAAGGTGATCCCGCGAACCGCAACGACGGCACGTTTTGGGTTGATTCGGGTACCAGACCCGGATAAACTCCCCCGCAATATGGATACAGGATGGTATATCCTTATTTAGCCTCATCTTGGCAGTACGGACTCCATTAAAGAGGCTCTGTGACACACGGTCACGGCGAAAGGAGAAAACCTTCCCATAAGTTGACAGGCGGCCAATCAGGACTGTATCGGGCATTTCAAATGGTGCTTCATAAATCTTGACCAAAAGGACCCGCCTCTCACAATCTCCCAGAAGGATCTGGCAACCGGAGACAAAGATTTCATCTTTTCCTAGTGCAATAGACTTGGCACGATAGTCATTGAAGGTGACGATCCAAACACGGTTGGACATGCGAAACTGGACGGAGGAGATAAAATCCACGTCGATTCCAGCCTCGTCGAAGCCCTGAAGAATCTCCTGGGTGGTGCAAATTGTATCGCAGGAGAAAATACACCGACACTCCTTGTTTAGCCGTATGGTATTCCCCGCAGTTGACCACCGCTCAACAGGAACCGCATCAAATTGAACACCAGATGACATGAGATCAGCTAAAACACTTGGTAGCGGGACAGGACTCGGAGAGAACAACTCGGGCGATGCATCAGGAACTTGATTTTCGGGAACGGAGTCAGACCAGGAAGGAGAAGTAACAGTTTCATTAGGAGTCTCTGGAATAACAGAAATATCATCAATTAGTAGCTCGGTATCACCACTCAAATTACTCAATCTATCACTCATCTTGGTTCTTCTTCCCACAAGTAGGAGGGATGAAAAACAGCTTCTGACAAATGGCTCAAATGGCAAATATCATAGCCAAAAGGCCGAGAAGGATGCCCGTAAATGCTCACAGCGGACAAGGTGCTCCCAGTTCTCATGGCCACGAGATATGGTGGTCCGATTACAATCCGTGCCAAGGAAGGAATGCCCAAAGCCAACCTGAAAGCGAGGCGCACACAACGATCGCCCTTGTTATCAGTGGGCAGCAGGACCAGCATTGCATGGCACTTGCGTTGACGGTCAAGAGAATCAAATGCACATTGTGCTTGCTCTGACCTCGTTTTTT